>NW_027363027.1:1800000-2070000 GCF_046119375.1 Phyllobates terribilis
TTCATCGTGGATGTTTTGTTGCAAATTTGGAAAAACTTGAGCAATAAGTGCGTCTTCCGAATCCACAACATGACAAAATTGGTTAGTGAATAGAACCATACCTTCTTCGTCAGTTTCGATTCGACCTTCACCGATCTCGAGCAGTTTCTCAGCGTACGCGCCCGACTCTAGATCACTGAATAACTGGACACGCATGTTGGTGGTGAGGTGCAGCTTTTCAACTTTGGTCCATAAATATGAGGATTTCAGACATGCGTTAATTTCGTCTGCTGCAGTGCCTCGCTCGATGACAGGCAAAGTTTGCCTAAAGTCCCCAGCCAATAAAACAACCACACCACCCATTATTGTTTGTTTACTGTGTAAGTCTTGTAGACAACGATCAAGAGCTTCGATGGCGCGTTTGTGTGACATTGTGCACTCGTCCCACACGATTAGTTTGCACTGTTGCAACAGGAGGCCACGGGCGCTGCTCTTGCTGATATTACACGATGGGGTTTCTTCGTTCACCAGATTAAGAGGTAATTTAAAGACTGAATGTGCCATCCGTCCACCGCTTAGCAATGTTGCAGCAATTCCAGAGGAAGCCACAGCTAATGCAACGTTATGACCGCTACGAATTTTTGCTAAAAGTAAATTAAGCAAGAAAGTATTTCCTGTACCACCCGGGGCATCAAGGAAAAAAAGTCCGCCTTCACCATTCTCAACTCGTCCTACTATTTTGTGTTAAATCTCTCTTTGATGAGGTAGCAAACGTGGCTCAGTTTCGCAAACGTGAGCGTCTAACTGGTTGGTATCATAGCTTAGCTCTTTTATCAACTCGTTCGACAGCTCTCCTCTACGCCGCGGTGAGGGTAGACTAAAATCGGACAATTTCTTTCCAGAAATTATTAATATTTTGTCCTCGATAAGCCCCAACGCCTCATTGAAACAGAGATCATCGTTAACGTGATCCATTCTTTCAAATATGTGCATGATATCCTCTGATAACGCAGTTTTATACTTGTGCCAGAGTTGTAGAGGATTGGATAAACCGCAAGTGCATATCAATATGGCAAACAGCTCTCTTATTTGCGCCGGGGAGCGACATAGCACGGCCTCTTCTAAGGTGGTATCCTAGTGGTTATCATCTTCCAACAACCCCATCTTCTCACACACCTGCCGAAAAGTTGCAAGTTCTTGACCTTCAAATGTTTTTAAATCCGAGAAGTTGGTTGGACCCCTTATTACATTCAGCAGCATACGCAAGCAATAACATTCAAAATTGCTAACGTGCACCGTGTAAATGCGACCTAGAGCGTCTCCTGCCTTCACACCTGGCCAGCCATCGACAGGTGTTCCTTGTAAACGACGTTTTCATTGCTTCCGAGCCACATTCCAAGTATAGTAGTGAGGCACGTCAATGTAAAGTAATGTTTTTGCAAACGTATCACTTTGGCACAACAGGAAAAATGCAGTTAGTGTAGTTTTAGGTGGTGCTTCTAATCTCTCTCTAAAATTATTTTCCATAAAGTAAACCCTCTCGCCATTGGGTAAATGAATCACGAGATGAGTGACGGTTGGGTGTCTCTCGTGCAGAGGCAGACCTAAGATCCGCCACGTTGCTTCGTTACTACTAACATATCGGCCGTTTCTAAAGGTCTGCACCTCATCTCTTGGGTCAATGTTAACATTCCCTATCTGGCGGATGTTAAAAATAGCCTGGTCGCTACCCTTATTAATATATTTACAAATATATTTTATCGCCTGTACCGTATTACAGAACTCTACATTTAAATGAAAATTAAAATTTTTTGATAAGAGTGGAGAATATGGGACCACCCAGCTATTGTCCACCAATATTTCCTGTGTTCCTCTACGGGTTTTTATAATCGTCGTGCGTCCACCATTCTCTGGTGCTCTGCGCCTGTACAAAGAAAGGATAACCTTTGTCATTGGTTTGAGTATCTTTTAAAAGCTTCCTCGGATATTTTTTGGTACATTTTGTAACGGGTCTGGGAGGCGGAACCTCTGAGCTACTATACAAGGGGGCGGTCCTTGTAAGGGAGCGGGTGGCGACCAGGGAAGATGGGCAGGCAGTCACAGCAGGTGACCGGGACAGTCTCTGAGTGAACGGGCTGGAGGTCATGGCAAGTGACCGGGGCAGTCTCTGGATGAACGGGCAGGAGGTCACGGCAAGTGACCGGGGCAGTCTCTGGATGAACGGGCAGGAGGTCACGGCAAGTGACCGGGGCAGTCTCTGGATGAACGGGCAGGAGGTCACGGCAAGTGACCGGGGCAGTCTCTGGGTAAAGGGTAGGTACGACCTGTGATGGCAGAGCCTCCAGGTAGGCTAGCAGGCAGATGGTAGATGTGTGCTCCCAGGTGAGCAAGCGAGAGTCTCTGGAATGGCAGGTGGTCACAGCACGTGACGGCGGAGCCTCCAGGTAGGCTAGCAGGCAGGTAACAGGTGTGCGCTCCCAGGTGAGCGGGCAGGAGTCTCTGGAATGGCAGGTGGTCACAGCACGTGACGGCGGAGCCTTCAGGTAGGCTAGCAGGCAGGTAGCAGGTGTGCGCTCCCAGGTGAGCGGGCAGGAGTCTCTGGAATGGCAGGTGGTCACAGCACGTGACGGCGGAGCCTCCAGGTAGGCTAGCAGGCAGGTAGCAGATGTGCGCTCCCAGGTGAGCGGGCAAGCTGGTCCATAGACAGACTGACAGGAGTAGGAAGGCAGACCGTCGGACCTCAGGCTAGCAAGCAGGTAGGAGGAATGTCAGGCAGGAAATAGACAGCAAACTGGCAGGATTCTGGCAGGTAACTGGCTGGTAACTGGCAACGGGACCTGAGGGCTGAAGCAGAGTAGTGAACAGTGCAACAACATTGCTCGGGCACCTCCATTTTGGAGGAGGTGCCTTATATATGGTGAAGTCCTCCGGCCATTGGCCAGGGACTCCTTAGGACGGCGCGTGCGGCCCCTTTAAGAGGGAGGGAGCGCGCGCGCGCCCTAAGCACAGTGGCCGGGAAGGAGCGCGCGCTGCCAGCAGAGCGGGAGGAGGACGCCGGGCTCGGAGCAGAGGGGTGAGGGGAACAGCGTCCCTGCCTAGCAGAGGGCAGGGACGCCGGCGCTACAGTACCCCCCCCTTTAGGCCCCCCCTTTTTTAGGCCAGAGAGAAATTTAGCTAGGATGAGAGGGGCATGGATGTTCTCCCGGGGCTCCCACGTTCTCTCTTCAGGACCAAACCCCTTCCAATCTACTAGAAAAAGGGTCTTCCCTCTTACCCTTTTGGTGGCCAGAATGTTCTCTACCTCAAATTCGTTAAGTACCACAGGTTTGAGGAGAGATACATGGAAGGAGTTAGGGATCCGCAAGTTGGCCGGGAGTTTCAATTTATAGGCCACCGGGTTGATCTGACTGATGACCTCCAGAGGACCGATGAACCGAGGCCCTAACTTATAGGAAGGAATCTTGAGCCGGACATACTTGGACGAGAGCCAGACCTTATCCCCTGGACGGAATTGAGGAGGATCCAGATGTTTTTTGTCAGCATGTCTTTTCATACGCTCGGATGACAGAAGGAGTGCGGATCGGGTACTCTCCCATATGGAGGAAAATTTGTTAACAAGAGATTCCGCAGCCGGATTGTCCACCGAGGTGGAGACGGGAAATGGGATCCGAGGATGCTGACCGAAGACAACAAAAAACGGGGATTTGGAGGAAGATTCGCTCTCGTGATTGTTGTAAGAAAATTCGGCCCATGGCAGGAGATCCACCCAGTCTGAATGGTGGGCATTAACGAAGTGCCGGAGGTAACTGGTCAGGTTCTGATTGATCCGCTCCACTTGACCATTAGACTGTGGGTGGTAAGCGGAGGAGAAGTCCAGGGTGACGTCTAGCAGTTTACAAGTGGCTCTCCAGAAGCGTGAGGTGAACTGTACCCCACGATCCAACACGATGTGGAGGGGCAGGCCATGAAGACGGAAGATGTGGCGGATAAAGTCTTTAGCCAGCTTGGGTGCAGACGGGAGGCCTGGCAGGGGAACGGAATGAGCCATCTTGGAAAAACGGTCAGCGACCACCCAAATGACCGTACAACCGGCAGAGACGGGGAGATCAGTTATAAAGTCCATTGCTATATGCTGCCAGGGGGCAGCAGGTACTGGGAGCGGAAGGAGGCGACCGGCTGGCAGATGTCTCGGAACCTTGTTGCGGGCGCAGGACACACAGGCAGAAACAAAGTCTATTACGTCCTTGTGCAGGGTAGGCCACCAGTAGTGCCGGGTAATAAGCTGGAGGGTCTTTTTCTGACCGGCGTGGCCAGCTAGTTTAGACGAGTGACCCCAGTGTAGGATCTTCTCCCGATCAGGTACTGATACGAACGTCTTACCGGGAGGGAGACGATTTAGACTCACGGGAGCCACCTGCATTACTCTGGCGGGATCGATGATGTGTTTCGGTTCCTCCTCGAGATCAGACACCAGAAAGGATCGGGATAAGGCATCCGCCTTGATGTTTTTGTCAGCCGGGCGAAAATGAAGAATAAAATCAAAGCGAGCAAAAAACAAGGACCACCGAGCTTGGCGCGGGTTAAGTCTCTGGGCATGCTGGAGGTAAGCCAAGTTCTTGTGGTCAGTGTAAATTATTACCGGGTGAAGAGCCCCTTCGAGCAGGTAACGCCACTCCTCCAATGCCAGCTTGATGGCCAATAACTCTCGATCTCCAATGGAATAGTTGCGCTCAGAAGAGGAAAAGAGTTTGGAGAAGAAGTCACAAGTTATCATTCTCCCGGAAGATGATTTTTGGGTAAGTACCGCTCCGGCTCCAGAGGAGGAGGCGTCAACCTCCAGGAAGAACTGCTTGTTGCCATCTGGGCGATGCAGCACCGGGGCGGAAGAGAAGGCCTGTTTTAAGGAAAGAAAGGCCTCCTCTGCTTCGGGCGGCCACTCTCTGGGATTAGTGCCCTTACGGGTGAGCGCGGAAATTGGGGCAGTCCGGGAAGAGAAGTGCGGTATGAAGAGGCGGTAGTAGTTGGCGAAGCCCAGGAACCGCTGAATGGCCTTCAACCCCTCCGGTTGGGGCCATTTCTCGATGGCAGACAGTTTCTCTGGATCCATTCGTAGGCCGGTCTGAGAAATAATGTAGCCCAAAAACGGAAGCGAGGTCTGCTCAAAGAGGCACTTCTCATATTTAGCGAAGAGGTGATTCTGCCTGAGCCTGAGCAGGACCTGACGAACGTCTCTCCGGTGAGTCTGGAGAGCCGGAGAGAAGACCAAGATGTCGTCCAGGTACACCACTACGCAGGAGTAGAGAAGGTCCCGGAAGATGTCATTGACCAACTCTTGAAAGACGGCAGGAGCGTTACAGAGACCAAAGGGCATTACCAGATATTCATAGTGGCCGTCCCGGGTGTTGAATGCAGTCTTCCATTCATCCCCTTGACGGATACGGACCAGGTTGTACGCCCCACGGAGGTCCAGTTTGGTGAAGATTCTAGCCCCCCTCAGACGATCAAATAATTCTGGAATGAGCGGAAGGGGGTACTTATTCTTCACCGTGATCTGGTTAAGGCCTCTATAGTCTATGCAGGGACGGAGAGAGCCGTCCTTCTTTTTTACGAAAGAGAAGCCTGCTCCCGCCGGGGAGGTGGATTTCCGGATGAATCCCCTGGCCAAATTCTCCTCAATATATTCGGACATTGACCGGGTCTCCGCATCGGACAATGGGTAAATACGCCCACGGGGAGGCGTAGCACCGGGTAACAGGTCGATAGGACAGTCGTATGGTCTATGAGGGGGTAATGTCTCTGCCTCCTTTTTATTAAAGACATCAGCAAATGACCAATAGGGAATCGGAAGTCCAGGTAGATTAGTTGGGGTAGGAGAAGGACGGGCGGGATGAACAGGAACCAAACAAGTCTTATGACAGTCCTGTCCCCAGCGAAGGACCTCTCCGGTCTGCCAGTCAAGCACGGGTGCATGTCTCTGGAGCCAAGGTAGACCTAGTAAGAGGGCGTGAGAGAGTCCAGGCAGAACATGAAAAGAGATGCTCTCAGAATGCAGCATTCCCACCTGCAGAGTTACGGATTCGGTGATGAGTTGGATGGGACGTGGTAAGAGGCCCCCATCCACAGCAGCGACAGATAATGGTATAGCCAGAGGTTTGGTGAGAATGCGGTATTTTTCTACCAGGGCCTGTGAAATAAGATTCCCGGCCGCTCCAGAGTCAAGTTGGGCTAGTTCGAAAAAACAATTCTCCCCGCAGATAATTGAGACTGACAGCAGCAGAGATGGAGAGGATTTATTCTTGTCTAGGTCGACCTCTCTGAGCGAACCTAGACACAGGCGTTTCCCGACCTCTCCGGGCAGGTACGGATCCGGTGCTCCTTACTGCCACAGTAGAAGCAGCTCCCCTCGGCACGGCGTAAGTCCTGACGGGTTTTGACCATCTTGGTCTGGTCGACCTGCATAGGCTCAGGAGAGTGTACCTGGGGAGAAACGGAGGGAGTGACGGATTTCTGAAAAGTAGGAGCTAGACGTGGAAACCTCCTCTCACGGGTGACTTCTTTGGCACGCTCCTGGAACCGTAGGTCAATCCGGGTGGCAAGAGTTATTAGGTCATCGAGAGTGGTAGGAATGTCTCGACTGGCAAGTTCATCTTTAATACGGCCGGACAGACCCTCCCAGAAGACAGATACCAGAGCGTCGTTATCCCAGGCCAGCTCCGAGGCAAGGGTACGGAACCGTATGGCATATTGGCCCACGGTGAGACTTCCCTGACGGAGGCGTAGCAGAGATGATGCGGATGAGGTCTTCCGTCCAGGTTCGTCGAAGACTTTCCGGAAAGCCGTGAGAAAGGCAGGCAAGTCGGACACCAGGGGGTCTCCTCTCTCCCATAGAGGATTTAGCCAGGCCAGGGCCTCCCCGGTGAGATGGGACATGATGAAGGCAATTTTGGCCCGGTCGGAGTTAAACTGGTGGGACAGGAGTTCAAAGTGCAGGGTGCACTGATTTATAAAGCCCCGAGCCTGAGCGGAGTCGCCTCCGAAGCGAGGAGGTGCAGAAAGCCGGGGTCCGGGGTAGGATACCATAGTATTGGTGGGCAGCAGAGCTGCCGGATTGCGAGTCATGGCACTGGCGGTGGTTGCTGGTGGAGCAGTCAGAGTGTCCAGGTGAGAATTGACATTCCGCAGGTGACCCAGGATGGACTCCTGTTGGGACCTCTGACAGGACAGTTCATGACACAGGTCCGAGAGTGAGGGAGCTTGGGTGCCACCGGGTTCCATGGCCCGAGCAAACTGTAACGGGTCTGGGAGGCGGAACCTCTGAGCTACTATACAAGGGGGCGGTCCTTGTAAGGGAGCGGGTGGCGACCAGGGAAGACGGGCAGGCAGTCACAGCAGGTGACCGCGACAGTCTCTGAGTGAACGGGCTGGAGGTCACGGCAAGTGACCGGGGCAGTCTCTGGATGAACGGGCAGGAGGTCACGGCAAGTGACCGGGGCAGTCTCTGGATGAACGGGCAGGAGGTCACGACAAGTGACCGGGGCAGTCTCTGGATGAACGGGCAGGAGGTCACGGCAAGTGACCGGGGCAGTCTCTGGGTAAAGGGTAGGTACGACCTGTGATGGCAGAGCCTCCAGGTAGGCTAGCAGGCAGATGGTAGATGTGTGCTCCCAGGTGAGCAAGCGAGAGTCTCTGGAATGGCAGGTGGTCACAGCACGTGACGGCGGAGCCTCCAGGTAGGCTAGCAGGCAGGTAACAGGTGTGCGCTCCCAGGTGAGCGGGCAGGAGTCTCTGGAATGGCAGGTGGTCACAGCACGTGACGGCGGAGCCTCCAGGTAGGCTAGCAGGCAGGTAGCAGGTGTGCGCTCCCAGGTGAGCGGGCAGGAGTCTCTGGAATGGCAGGTGAGCGGGCAAGCTGGTCCATAGACAGACTGACAGGAGTAGGAAGGCAGACCGTCGGACCTCAGGCTAGCAAGCAGGTAGGAGGAATGTCAGGCAGGAAACAGACAGCAAACTGGCAGGATTCTGGCAGGTAACTGGCTGGTAACTGGCAACGGGACCTGAGGGCTGAAGCAGAGTAGTGAACAGTGCAACAACATTGCTCGGGCACCTCCATTTTGGAGGAGGTGCCTTATATATGGTGAAGTCCTCCGGCCATTGGCCGGGGACTCCTTAGGACGGCGCGCGCGGCCCCTTTAAGAGGGAGGGAGCGCGCGCGCGCCCTAAGCACAGTGGCCGGGAAGGAGCGCGCGCTGCCAGCAGAGCGGGAGGAGGACGCCGGGCTCGGAGCAGAGGGGTGAGGGGAACAGCGTCCCTGCCTAGCAGAGGGCAGGGACGCCGGCGCTACACATTTTCCTTCCTTCATGCATGGCGATGAAGAATTGAATGTACCACATGGCCCGTGAATCATATTCTTTGTCACTGTATCATAGAGCTTTTGATCGGTTTCTGGGTTTGGTATCTCAGCACATATGATTTCGTCAATTTGGTTCGGATGCAATTTTTCCTTTAACCACAGCAGTAAGTGCACATGAGGCAAACCTCGCTTTTGCCACTCGATCGAGTACATGAAGCATTGCATATCACCAAATATGTTACCTTTTGTAAGTAGAGCTACCAACTTCTGTACTTTTATTCTAAATACTCGAGCTGTTAAGTCTTGTCTGTCCGTTGAATTTTGACCAGCCATAAGCTCTTTGGTGATTTCTGGCCAAGCGGGGTTGCAAGTCATTGTAATAAATAAATCAGGCCTCCCATAATGACGTACGTATGTGAACGCATCTTGTGTGTATTCGTGTAGGTATCTCGGGCTATTTACAAATGATGACGGGAGAATCACCATCTGACCTAAGTTATTTGGATCCAAATCCGCATAATTTCTTATTGCATCTTGCAAGTGAATATAATTTTCTGCGTGCAGTTTTTTTTGATTTAAAGAAATGAACCTTAAGCGCTCACTTTCCATCTTTACATACATGTTGACCAGAAACTGATGAAGTAGGAGCCTACACTTAAGCATCAAATTAAAATCGCTGCGACGGACCATCAAGTGAAAGGCATAAAAATCTTTGCAGGACACCTTTTTGCTTGGCATTGCTTGTTTGGTAATTGGATTTATCTGAGGAATATCAATGCTGTACCCCTCTTGTCCTTTCCAAAAAATGATTGGGTACTCGAGAGCGTCATAGAATCTATGTGTATCGGGAACCCTAGTGAGCATGCCATCACGCGGCTGCACAACGATGTCCCGAGACATAGTTTGTTCGCTACTAACTATTACAGCAGCTATTTCATTTGTAGTAGGGGCATTGAATCGTCTCTCATGTTGACCACGTGGTACACGGTCTGGGTGAATCACTACTTTGAAATGATCGTCATTGATCATTCTGTCTCTAGCCGTTTTAAATTCATGCACCAAAATGTTGTGGTCGTGAAGTACTCGTTGTAATTTTTTAACTATGTTTCTATCTACGCTTTGCACGCACTCAGTACGCCTGTTGATTTGTTCTTCTTCGTCACCTATGAAATAAACTTGTAAAAATTGTGGTTGCGAAATGGACGTAGGAATTAAAGAACCGATACGGTGGTATACTTGTCCTTGTATTGTAAAGGTCGGGCAAAACCCTGGCATTGAGACAATTTGATCTGCTCCAAAAGACGTCATATGAAAGCACATGTTGTATTTTCTTATATTATTTAGAAAAAGGCGAGATTCATCAGTTTCATTAGAGAAAGGCTCTTTTAAAGGTTGAACTGGCTCGTCTATATAAGGAAGAGCTACTTTCCCGCCCAAACAACACATACCTGCTGCTTCCTCTTTCCACTTAAGAGCTCCGCAATATTTGCAATCTATGGTCATTGCTTCTATTTTTATAAGCTTGTGAGTTTCATAATAAAGAGTCTCGTCATACTCAAATGCAGCTTTATGAAACAATATCCATGTATTTCTTGTAAATGTTTGACGTTGCTGTGCTGCCCTTTCAGCAACAGTGCGTCTGCGAGATTCGGCCATTTCATAAGTTTCAGTGGCTCTTTGGGACGCCATGTAAGTCGCTTGCTGCTGACGTCGAGCTTGGGACTGTTCTGGAGTTTCAGCAGCCCGTTGAGACGCCAGATACTCCGCATGCTGTTCACGTCGGGCTTGGGACTGTTCTTGAGTTTCAGCAGCCCGTTGAGACGCCAGATACTCCGCACGCTGTTCACGTCGGGCTTGGGACTGTTCTTGAGTTTCAGCAGCCCGTTGAGACGCCAGATACTCCGCATGCTGTTCACGTCGAGCTTGGGACTGTTCTGGAGTTTCAGCAGCCCGTTGAGACGCCAGATACTCCGCATGCTGTTCACGTCGAGCTTGGGACTGTTCTTGAGTTTCAGCAGCCCGTTGAGACGCCAGATACTCCGCATGCTGTTCACGTCGGGCTTGGGACTGTTCTTGAGTTTCAGCAGCCCGTTGAGATGCCAAAAACTCCTCATTCCGTTCACGTCGGGCTTGGGATTGTTCTGGAGTCTCTGCAGCTCTATGTGCCGCACAACGCACCGCCTGCTCAAGCCTTCGTTGCTCGGCTTGTTGAGACGTCTCATCACGTCTAATTATTTTCAGAGCTCGGGCTTTATTAGAGCTTTGCGAAATGTTAGACTTACGCTTTCGCGGCATTTTTATAAGTACTAATTACAAAATAGGTACTTAGTAAAGTTCAAACAAAATACTAAAACAATCTAATTAGTTATATTACGATCGCTGTACAGACGATATCAGTTGTATATGACTGGTCTATGAGGAGCAGCTGTGGCGCGGTTACCCATAGCAACCATTCCCAGTGCTCTGTGGGAGCTGAGAGCAGCCTGCTGGTGCTGTGGGTGACATGGTCTATGAGGAGCAGCTGTGGCGCGGTTACCCATAGCAACCATTCCCAGTGCTCTGTGGGAGCTGAGAGCAGCCTGCTGGTGCTGTGGGTGACATGCTGCGCTGCACACACACAGGGCTGTGCTGCACACAGGAGGGGAGGACGCCATTTGTGTAGCGCTGCTGCCGGTGCTGTCAGGCTGCAGTGTGTGCATCCTCCATGGAGCCGCGCTCAGGTTACTGCCCCTCCCCGTGTGTGAGTCACTTCCCCTCCGCCCAGGTGAGGCGCTCGGAACTTTCCCGGCTGCAGCAGCTGGCGCAGGTGAGCGCATGTTTTATTATACGGTGTTATGTGGGGGGACAATGGCGGCGGGGACCTCCTGTGTGAGGATAATGACGGCCCGGTGCCCCAGGGCAACCTGCAGGAGGAAGCCTCACACTCCCCCCGGGCTGTGGGCGCGGGCAGGCCGTGCTGGGACGTGTAGTTCCCTAGTAACCTGTTCCTGACATATGGGCTGTTTTCTGGGCTATTTTTTTTTTTTTTTTAAGTCTGAGAAAATGTCATAAATTATCCTTCTCCATTCAGCTGTTTCCAGAGTGTAATGTATCAGGGTGAGCTCATGACTGACAGCTGCCAAAGTTTCTAGGAAATGTCAGTCCCTGGGGGTCGTGTGTGAACCCCCTGTGCCACACTTGTACCTGGCCACGGTATATGATCACCCCTGTATTCTGACTGTGGACAGGCGGCAACTGTGACCTCACTATACAATGATCCACTATGGGCAAATGATTGTATTATCAATCTCTTCTGACTGCTGTAAATCAGCCATTTAAATATCACCTGTGTATGTGTGTATATAAGAGTTTGATAAATATATTAAAAAGTTTGATAAATATACTAAAATGTGCATTGTAAAATAGTATCTAATTTAATTAAATTTATGGTTCACAATTTTGGTCATAGTGGCTTCCACATAAAAGGTAGATATATGCTGTCGCGGACTTTTATTTAGAACTATTCAAGACAAACAATTCTACGGTACATCATCTTTGTGTAACTCCAACGGTTTAGGCAGCGTACGCCAAGATAACTCTCAGAGGCCAGATTTTTTTCCGACTTAATTGACATGTATCGTTATATTACGACCAAAATTACATAAAATCATTACAAATTGCAGCCTATATGTTATTCCGATGTATAATCTATATTACTGTAAAGTTTCATGCAAATCCGTCCAGTAGTTTTTTCGTGAAAGAGTAACAAACATACATACTCACAAACTTTCGCATTTATAATATTAGTAGGATGTTAAAGTTTGTGACGCCACCTGTGGATTGCGGCTAAAGGGAGCGGCCGCTGCGGAGCCGTCCTCTGAAGCTGATGTTACTGCAGCAGGGATGGTGTGGCTCTCCACAGGAAGAGCTAGCTCCAGGGCAGTGTAGATGTTGTTGTAAGTTGCGCTGGGCGTTGTAGTGCAGGGAGTGATGCCGCTGCAAGAAACACAGACAAGGTGGTGCAGTCCTCTGGATCTTTACTCACGGTTATTGCAGTCCAAGTTACAGACGTCAAGGTAACTTCCCGTGCCGTGCTGCATTTACTCAGTGAGGGGTTCAGTCCACCCCCAGGTAACTCCGGAGTTCATAGCACGACCCCCTTCTGTGTCCTCTCTCTGGCTGTCTCCCTGAACCTCATACCAAGTGTCCCAGTCCAGTACCTGCGGGCCTTGGCGGGCGACGTCTGTTCCGTCCCCTGGGTCCTATATAGCTACCTTCCTGGTGAGACTGGTATGGAATGTTGGCTACTGGACATGAAATACTGCAGCCTCCGGTTTCTAGTTAAGACGTGCAATCTTCTACTAGTTGAGGGACCAGTTCCCTGTATGCAGCCTGACCCCTCCACCAGATTCGGGCGTACGGGTGGCCTCTCGCACTGCCTGTACCCCTGGGATCCTTTCTTCTGGTTCCTGGAGCCTTCCTGCTCCCTCTCCTCTCCTTCTCTTCTTCCTCTCAGCCTTGGGCCTCACTGGCTAGGCCCGCCTCTGGAAAAGAGCTCCTACAGAGCCTCTGCTCCTGGCACTTTCCTCCTCAGACTAATCTGTCTTTCTAAGGTGGTTTCTCTTTTTATATCTTCCTTCTATGTGCTCCCCTTAACTACGTCCTCCACCCACACCCCTTTACTAGGTTCCCCCCACTCCAGCCAGGGACCAGGGACTGTGCTCTCCCGTAGGAGCAATCTCGCCCTGCCCTCTGAAGTGTGGTGTAATGAATGCAGGTGTTAGGGTCCTGAGCTGTACTCCTTCCTTACCTGAGAGTGAGATACCACAGCTCTGGGTGAGATGCAGTACCTCTGTGGTGACTGAACCCTCAGGAGCGCCACATATATATGTGTGTGTATATAATATGTGTGTATGTATATAATGTGTGTGTGTATATATCTATATATATCTATATATACACAGCTCATTTTCATTTTCTCTGATTTTTCTCTTTATAGGTCTATTTTTGAGTAAAATGTACATTGTTGCTTTATTCTATAAACTACTGACAACATGTCTCCGAAATTCAAAGCTAAACATTTTGTATTTATTTGCAGCAAATGAGAAATCGTCAAAATAATAAAAAAGAAACAGAGAACCAGTGCTGTCAGACCTCAAATACAGCAAAGAAAACAAGTTCTTATTCATTTAGAAACAACAATACTCATGTTTTAACTCAGGAAGAGTTCAGAAATCAATATTTGGTGGAATAACCATGATTTTTAATCCCAGCTTTCATGTGTCTTGGCTGCTTTCCACCAGTCTTTCACGCTGCTTTTGGGTGACCTTATGCCACTCCTGGCACAAAAATGTAAGCAGTTCTTCTTTGTTTGATGGCTTGTGACTATCCATCTACCTCTTGATTACATTCCAGAGGTTTTCAATAGGGTTCAGGTCTGGAGATTGGGCTGACCATGACAGGGTCTTGATGTGGTGCTCCTTCATCCACACATTGATTGACCTAGCTGTGTGGCATGGGGCATTGCCCTGCTGGAAAAATTAGTCCTCAGAGTTGGGGAACATTGCCTGAGCAGAAGGAAGCAAGTGTTTTTTCAAGGATAACCTTGTATGCGGCTTGATTCATACGTCCTTCGCAAAGATTAACCTGCCCAATTCCAGCCTTGCTGGAACATCCCCAGATCATCACCGATCCTCCACCAAATTTCACAGTGGTGCAAGACACTGTGGCTTGTATGCCTCTCCAGGTCTCCGTCTAACCATTAGAAGACCAGGTGTTGGGCAAAGCTGAAAATTAGACTCATCAGAGAAGATTACCTTACTCCAGTCCTCTATGGTCCAATCCTTATGGTCTTTGGCAAACTTCAGCCTGGCTCTCCTTTGCTTCTCATTGATGAAAGGCTTTTTTCTAGCTTTACATGACTTGAGGTCTCTAGGAGCCCGTTATGAACTGTTCTTGCCGTGCACTTCACCTCAGCTGCCATTTGCCATTCCTTCTGTAGGTCACTTGATGTCATCCTGCAGTTGCTGAGTGACATTAGAATAAGATGACGGTCATCCCGGTCAGTGGAGAGTCGCTTTCGCCCTCTGCCGGTCTGTAGCTTTGTTGTCCCCAATGTCTGCTGCTTGACCTTGTTGTAATGGACTGCCGGCTTTGAAATTTTAAGGATGGAGGCAACATGACGCTCACTGTATCCCTCTGCTAGTGAAGCCATAATTGAGCCCTTCTTTTCCTCACTCAAGACTTTTCTTTTCAACTCCTTTGGCATGGTTAAAAGTTAGTTTTTCATTCAAATTACTTTTGGGCTATTCCTAGCACTTGTTTTGCCATCCAGCTTGTCCTATTGCAAGAGGATTGTGAAGACCACAGCAGTGTTTTATATACTTTCCCTGGTTACATAAGATTTGGTTCAGGTGATCACCTAATCAGAAGCACATTAAGTAGAATGAGGTGGACTGTGGTTGGAATTCAACTGACGCTGGAATAGAATGGCTGTCAGACATGTAGAGATGGGGATTTTTTCCATTGATTTGAACAAAGGCAAACCGAGCCTAAAGTATGAATCTTCAGGCTCCATTTGCTCTGCTTTCAGATGTCTCATTTCAGACAGCACAATCCTGTATTTCAGGGATTCAGTTGTAAGCCTTGTGTAAAGACCTGAATGCAGCGCTGAATGTAGTGTGAATAGGTCCTTACATCCTACACCACCTCAGGGGATTGTTGTTATGGAGTATTGCCCCTGGGTGGCCGCAGTTATGACCACCACCAGGGCTTGCGGTCACCCACCCTAGCTTTGGTATTCTGGGGAGCTGGTATAATGAATATCTGAGAAGAGCCCTAGAGAAGCAAGAACATTGGACAACCAAGAGGTGGTGGCCTCAAGTCAGGTGTAGCGTTCAACAGGGCAAGACTTTCTACCTTGTATCTATTGTGTATGGGTATGGTGGTTGTGGGGGACTTCATGTGTCCAGTAACCATAGTGGATGCCCATTCCTAAACTAATCAAGGATTCCTGTGGACCTATTGAGCTAATAGAACCAGCAGTCAAATTAATGTCCCAAATTATCCCCACAAATTAATAACTAGTAGGGAATTAGGTAATGCACACGGAGCATGATGCTTCGCACTTGTCTTTGGTTTGCTGCTGATTGCAGGAGGTTTATGGACTAGTTGATGTGCGGCCCCACAACTTGTCTATAGTAGATACCAGCCCCATCATCTTTTTTTCAACCTTTGTATGTGAGGACCCTGCACACGACTGGTCCCATTTCCATACTTTTTCCATTAATAGCCGGTCATAATAGAGTAAACCAGAGATGTGGGTCGTCCATTTCAGGTGTTGTAGGTGTTCTCAGTCTTCTGAAATCCCTTTAAAGAGAACCTGTCACTTTCCATAACGATGTAATTTTTTACCTGGTGTAAATGCCCCTGTTCTGAATACGACGTTGCTTTTCTTGTGTTGCTGCCCCTCTGTCCCTCTTCCCTGGATGTAAATCATCTTTTTAGCCAAGTGGACTAAGAGTGGGATATATCAACCAATTCATCTCCACCCACCTGTCAGGCAGATATGTTACATCTCCTCAGATGGATGCCAGCTCTGCAGGGAATTATTTGACATAAAGATGTTGTCCGGCACCACTCACATCTGCATTGGTGGTGAGCGACACTGATGACATTGCTCTGGGAGATACAAAACAGGACATGTACTTTATTAAAGGGAATCTGTCAGCAGATTTTTGCTACTTAATCTGAGAGCAGCATGATGTAGAGCAAGATATCCTGATTCCAGGGATGTGTCACTTATTAGGCTGTGTGTTGTAGTTTCAATACAATCCATGTTTTATCAACAGGAGATGATCACTGCCTGACTAGGTCTCAGGTACAGGCCAGTCAGGCTAATCTGTGTAACCCCGCCCTCACCACTGATTTGCAGTTTGTACACAGGAATC
The DNA here is from genome assembly GCF_046119375.1 of Phyllobates terribilis. Classification (NCBI taxonomy): domain Eukaryota; kingdom Metazoa; phylum Chordata; class Amphibia; order Anura; family Dendrobatidae; genus Phyllobates; species Phyllobates terribilis. The sequence goes on from NW_027363027.1 coordinate 1,816,258, forward strand.
TGCCAGCGTGGGCGGGGTTACACAGGGCTTAACATTCTGAGCACTGCTTCATTTACAACAGAGAAAGCAGGGATTCTATCAAAACTGCACCAAGCAGTCTAGTAAGTGATACATCGCTGGAATCAGGCTCTCTGCCCCTACATCATGCTGATCTCGGATTACGTAGCAAAACCTTCTGACAGATTCCCTTTAACTGGAATTGTGTATCTGTCCTATCCTATTGCAATAACTATAGATGCAAGTCGGAAACGCATTTGCGGTTAAACATTATTCTGGTTAGGATCGCGACCTATGGTGATGTTTTTATATATTTTTTACTACAAATAAACTCACAAGATTTTTAACCCTATCCTGACCCTGTAACACTATTTTCTTTGTTCTAATAAATAGGTGGAAAATTTGGCACAAATCCCTCCAAGTATCTGCTTTACTACCTATAGCCAGCCTTGGTAAATGGGCTATTGTGTTCATTTCTGAGTGAGGCCCTAGTTTTGTCTTGGGGCCCATGGCTACTTATTGCACCCTGTGACACCTATTTAGCCATTTTCCTGGGTTTCCTGCATTCTGCTTTGCTGTGATCTGGTCATCAGTCTTTCAGGTAGTGTGTTTTATAGGACCAATACAATATAAGTGCCCCCATCACAGAGACCGACCCCCAAAACACTGGTGATGTAACTTGGGCTGGAGTTATATGTGACCTGCTCTATGTACAGGTGCATCTCACAAAACTAGAATATTATCAAAAAGTTACTTTATTTCAGTTCCTCAATACAAAAAGTGAAACTCATATATTATATAGAGTCATTACACACAGAGGGATCTATTTCAAGTGTTTATTTCTGTTAATGTTGATGATTATGGCTTACAGCCAATGGAAACACAAAAGTTATTATCTCAGTAAATTAGAATACTTTATAACAGCTTGAAAAATTATTTTAAAATCCGAAATATTGGCCTATTGAAATGTATATTCAGTAAATGCCCTCAATACTTGGTCGGGGCTCCTTTTGCATCAATTACTGCATCAATGCGGCAATGTGGCATGGAGGGATCAGCCTGTGGCACTGCTGAGGGGTTATGGAAGCCCAGGTGGCTTTGATAGCAGCCTTCAGCTCGTCTGCATTGTTGTGTCTGGTGTCTCTCATCTTCCTCTTGACAATACCCCAAAGATTCTCTATAATAGATTCTCTATGGGGTTAAGGTCAGGCGAGTTTGCTGCCAATCAAGCACAGTGATACTGTTGTGTGTAAACCAGGTATTGGTACTTTTGGCAGTGTGGACAGGGGCCAAGTCCTGCTGGAGAATGACATTTCCATCTCCAAAAGTTTGTCAGCAGAGGGAAGCATGAAGTGCTCTAAAATGTCCTGGTAGACGGCTGCGCTGACTTTGGTCTTGATAAAACACAGTGGAACTACACCAGCAGATGACATGGCTCCCCAAACCATCACTGATGGTGGAAACTTCACACTAGACCTCCAGCAGCTAAACAAATGAAATGAAACAAATTAAAATTGGAACTCTGGGACCTTGTGGAGTGTGTCAATGACTGCCTTCTGGACATCTGTCAAGTCAACAGTCTTCCCCATGATTGCGGAGCCTACTGAAACAGACTAAGGGACTTTTTAAATGCTTAGGAAGCCTTTGCAGGTGTTTTTTGTTAATTATTTAAGTTTACTGAGATAATGACGGTTGTGTTTTCATTGGCTGTAAGCCATAACCATCAACATTAACAGAAATAAACACTTGAAATAGATCACTCTGTTTGTAATGACTCTATATAATATATGACTTTGACTTTTTATATTGAAGAACTGAAATTAACTTTTTGATGATATTCTAATTTTGTGAGATGCTCCTGTATGTAGCACCCTCTATACTCCCTGGTCCTGCAGCAGCTGCCATCATGTATACAGCAGATGAGACAGACACTTTATTATATGCCGGATGAGCCAAGTCTGGTTCTAGTTCTGGAATATTGAGCGTCAGCATTCACTCTCATCATTGTTTCTGTAGGGTGAAGTCCACACAAATAAAACACACAACACAATATATTATTATTAATTTTTTTATTGGAATAGCAATAAGCCACATTGTAATAAAAATATTACTGGCCCTTTAATAAATTAAAGTTCACAATGACTCTCAGGTCAGGCCCGATAGAGACTACAGAACTTGCTGCGGATAGTGCAGACCTGATGAGAGCCACTGGAACCAAAGATCCAGAGGAAGGCGAAGAAAACCCCCTAGGGGGGAAAAAAATTCCTTCCTGACCCCAGTTCTGGCGATCGGATATCTCCCTGGATCTTGTCTCTCCTGCTACATATTGCTGTATATCTGTACGTCAGGGGCAGACACAGCCAGAAGAGGGCCCCTCTATCAGAACAGTATATCTAGCCCCGTGTCTGAACTGTTGGGCGGGCCGCCTCGGGCATGGCCCCGTGTCTGGACTGTTGGGCCGCCCACCTCGGGCCTGGCTTCGTGTCTGGACTGTGGGACTTCCCGCCTTGAGTCTGGACTGTTGGACCTCCCACTTCGGGTCTGGACAGTTGGGCCGCCCACCTCGGGTCTGGACAGTTCCCCTCTATCAGTATATTGGCATAGCTCATCATAATGCACAATTCACCTGATTAGGAGGTGGTGGTGGCCCCTTTACATCTTGGGTCCCTGTGGAACTGCACATGTTGCACCAATTGGCCACCCTCCTCGGGTCTGGCCCCATGTCTGGACTGTTGGGCCGCCCGACTCAGATCTGGACTGTTGGGCCGCCCACCTTGGTTCTGGACTGGTGGGCCGCTCGCCTCGGGTCTGGACTGTTGGGCCGCCCGCCTCGGGTCTGGACTGTTGGGCCGCCCGCCCTGGGTCTGGACTGTTGGGCCGCCCGCCCTGGGTCTGGACTGTTGGGCCGCCCGCCCTGGGTCTGGACTGTTGGGCCGCCCGCCCTGGGTCTGGACTGTTGGTCCGCCCGCCCTGGGTCTGGACTGTTGGGCCGGCTGCCCTGGGTCTGGACTGTGGGGCCCATCCGCCCTGTGTCTGGACTTTGGGGCCGCCTGCCCTGGGTCTAACCCCAGGTCTGGACTGTGGGGCCGCCTGCCCCGGGACTATCCCCGTGTCTGGACTGTGGGGCCCGTCCGCCCCGAGCCTAGACTGTGGGGTCCGTCCGCCCCGAGCCTGGACTGTGGGGCCCGTCCACCCCGAGCCTGGACTGTGGAGCCCGTCCGCCCCGAGCCTTGACTGTGGGGCCCGTCCGCCCCAAGCCTTGACTGTGGGGCCCGTCCGCCCCGAGCCTGGACTGTGGGGCCCGTCCGCCCCGAGCCTGGACTGTGGAGCCCGTCCGCCCCGAGCCTGGACTGTGGGGCCCGTCCGCCCCGAGCCTGGAGTTTGGGGCCCGTCTGCCCCGAGCCTGGACTGTGGGGCCCGAGCGTGGACTGTGGGGCCCGACCGCCTCGAGCGTGAACTGTGGGGCCCATCCGCCCCCGAGCGTGGACTGTGGGGCCAGAACGTGGACTGTGGGGCCCGTCCGCCCCGAGCGTGGCCGGTGGGGCCTGTCCGCCCCGAGCCTGGACTGTGGGGCCCGTCCGCCCTCTGTCCGTACTGTGGCCGCCCCATGTCCGGACTGTGAGGTCGCCTGCCCCGGGTCTAGCCCCAGGTCTGGACTGTGGGGCATGCCCACCCCGTGTCAGGACTGTGGGGCCCGTCCGCCCCTTGTCCTAACTATGGGCCCGCCCGCCCCGTGTCCTGACTGTGAGGCCCGCCCACCCCGTATCCAGACTGTTGGGCCTGCCCGCCCAGTGTCCTGACTGTGGAGCCCGCCCGCCCCGTGTCCTGACTTTGCGGCTCGCCCGCCCAAACTCCAGACTGTGGGGCCCATCCGCCCCGAGTCCGAACTTTGGGGCCGCCTGCCCCGGGTCTAGTCCCAGGTCTGGACTGTGGGGCCACCAGTCCCGGGACTAGCCCCGTGTCCGAACTGTGGGGCTCGCGCGCCCCGAGCCTGGACTGTGGGGCACGCCCGACCCGAGCGGGAAAGGGGGGCCCGTCCACCCCGAGCCTGGACTGTGGGGACCATCCGCCCCGAGCCTGGACTGTGGGGCCCGTCCAACCCGAGATTGGACTGTGGGGCCCGAGCGTGGACTGTGGGGCCTGTCCGCCCCGAGCCTGGACTGTGGGGCCCCCCGTCCGCCCAGGGTCTGGACTGTGGGGCCGGCTGCCCCCGGGTCTAGCCCCGAGCCTAGACTGTGGGGCCCGCCCGCCCTATGTCCGTACTGTGGCCGCCCCGTGTCTGGACTGTGGGGCCGCCTGCCCCGGGTCTAGCCCCAGGTCTGGACTGTGGGGCATGCCCACCCCGTGTCAGGACTGTGGGGCCCGTCCACCCTGTGTCCGGACTGTGGGGCCGCCTGTCCCGGGACAAGCCCTGTCCCCGGACTGTGGGTCCCGCCCCGTGTCCTAACTATGGGCCCGCCCACACTGTGTCCTGACTGTGGGGCCAGTCGGCCCCGAGCCTGGACTGTGGGGCCGGTTGCCCCCGGGTCTAGCCCCGAGCCTGGACTGTGGGGACCGCCCGCCCTATGTCCGGACTGTGGCCGCCTCGTGTCCGTACTGTGGGGCCCGTCCACCCCGTGTCCGGACTGTGGGGCTGCCTGCCCCGGGTCTAGCCCCAACTCTGGACTGTGGGGCATGCCCGCCCCGTGTCAGGACTGTGGGGCCCGTCCGACCCGTGTCCGGACTTTGCGGCCGCCAGCCCCGGGTCTAGCCGCAGGTCTGGACTGTTGGGCCGCCTGCCCCAGGACTAGCACCGTGTCCTAACTATGGGCCCGCCCACCCCGTGTCCTGACTGTGGGGCCCGTTCGCCCCGTGTCCTTACTGTAGGGCTCGCCCGCAGAGTGTCCTGACTGTGGGGCCAGCCCGCCCTGTGTCCTGACTGTGGGGCCGACTGCCCCCGGGTCTAGCCCCAGGTCTGGACTGTGGGGCATGCCCGCCCCGTGTCCGGACTGTGGGGCCCGTCCACCCCGTGTCCGGACAGTGGGCCGCCTGCCCGGACTGTGGGCCGCCTGCCCCGGGTCTAGCCCCAGGTCTAGACTGTGGGGCCGCCTGCCGCGGGATTAGCTCCGTGTCCGGACTGTGGGGCCCGCCCGCCCCGTGTCCTGACTGTGGAGCCCGCCCGTCCCGTGTCCTGACTGTGGGCACCGCACGCCCCGAGCCTGGACTGTGTGGCACGCCCGCCCCGAGCGGGAAAGGGGGGCCCGTCCGCCCCGAGCCTGGACTGTGGGGCCCGTCCGCCCCGAGCCTGGACTGTGGAGCCCATCCACCCCGAGCCTGGACTGTGGGGCCCGTCCGCCCCGAGCCTGGACTGTGGGGCCCGTCCGCCCCGAGCCTGGAGTGTGGGGCCCGCCCTATGTACGGACTGTGGCCGCACTGCATCTGGACTGTGGGGCCCGTCCACCCCGTGTCCGGACTGTGGGGCCGCCTGCATTGGGTCTAGCCCCTGGACTGGACTGTGGGGCCCCCCACCCCAGGTCCGGATGGTGGGGCCCCCCGCCCGCCCCGAGTCTAGCCCCAGGTCTGGACTGTGGGCCCCCCACCCGCCCCGGGTCTGAACTGTGGGGCCGGCTGCCCCGGGTCTAGCCCCGAGCCTGGACTGTGGGGCCCACCCTATGTCCGGACTGTGGCCGCCCCGTGTCCGGACTGTGGGGCTCGTCCACCCCGTGTCCGGACTTTGGGGCTGCCTGCCCCGGGTCTAGCTCCAGGTCTGGACTGTGGGGCATGTCAAGCCCGTGTCAGGACTGTGGGGCCCATCCTCCCCGTGTCTGGACTGTGGGGCCACCTGCCCATGGTCTAGCCTCAGGTCTGGACTGTGGGGCCGCCAGCCCTGGTACTAGCCCCGTGTCCGGACTGTGGGGCCCGTCCGCTCTGAGCCTGGACTGTGGTGCCCGTCCGCTCCGAGCCTAGACTGCGGGGCCCGTCCGCTCCGAGCCTGGATTGTGGGGCCCGCCTGTCCCGGGTCTAGCCCCGAGCCTGGACTGTGGGGCCCGCCCTATATCCGGACTGTGGCCGCCCCGTGTCCGGACTGTGGGGCCGGTTGCCCCGGGTCTAGCCCCGAACCTGGAATGTGCGGCCCGCCCACCCTATGTCCGGACTGTGGCCGCCCCGTGTCCAGACTGTAGGGCTCGTCCACCCCGTGTCCGGACTGTGGGGCCCGTCCGCCCCGAGCCTGGACTGTGGGGCCCGTCCGCCCAGAGCCTGGACTGTGGGGCCCGTCCGCCCAGAGCCTGGACTGTGGGGCCCGTCCGCCCCGAGCCTGGACTGTGGGGCCCGTCCGACCTGAGCCTGGACTGCGGGGCCCGTCCGCAGCGAGGATGGACTGTGGGGCCTGTCCGCCCTGAGCCTGGACTGTGGGGCCCATCCGTCCCGGGTCTAGCCCCGAGCCTGGACTGTGGGGCCCGCCCTATATCTGGACTGCGGCCGCCCCGTGTCTGGACTGTGGGGCCGCCTGCCCCGGGTCTAGCCCCAGGTCCGGACTGTGGGGCCCCCCGCCCGCCCTGATTCCAGACTGTGGGGCCCCTCGCCTGCCCCGGGTCCAGACTGTGGGATCCCCCGCTTGCCCCGAGGCTGGACTGTGGGGCCGACTGCCCCCGGGTCTAGCCCCGAGCCTGGACTGTGGGGCCCGCCCGCCTTATGTCCGGACTGTGCCCCTCCCGTGTCTGGACTGTGGGGACCGTCCACCCCGTGTCCGGACTGTGGGCCGCCAGCTCCGGGTCTAGCCCTAGGTCTGGACTGTGGGGCATGCCCGCCCCGTATCCGGACTGTGGGGCCCGTCCACCCCTTGTCCGGACTGTGGGCCGCCTGCCCCGGGTCTAGCCCCAGGTCTGGACTGTGAAGCCGCCTGTCCCGGGATTAGCCCCGTGTCCGGCCTGTGGGGCCCGCCCGCCACGTGTCCTGACTGTACGGCTCGCCCGCCCCGTGTCCTGACTTGGGGCCGCCTGCCCCGGGTCTAGCCCCAGGTCTCGACTGTGGGGCCACCTGCCCCGGGACTAGCCCCGAGCCTGGACTGTGGGGCACGCCCGCCCCGAGCGGGAAAGGGAGGCCCATCCGCTCCGAGCCTGGACTGTGGGGCCCGTCCGCCCCGAGCCTGGACTGTGGGGCCAGTCCACCCCGAGCATGGACTGTGGGGCCAGTCCACCCCGAGCATGGACTGTGGGGCCAGTCCACCCCGAGCCTGGACTGTGTGGCACGCCCGCCCCGAGCGGGAAAGGGGGGCCCGTCCGCCCCGAGCCTGGACTGTGGGGCCCGTCCGCCCCGAGCCTGGACTGTGGGGCCCATCCGCCCCGAGCCTGGATTGCGGGGCCCGTCCGCCCCGAGCCTGGACTGTGGGGCTCGTCCGCCCCGAGCCTGGACTGTGGGGCCCATCCGCCCCGAGCCTGGACTGTGGGGCCCGTCCGCCCCGAGCCTGGACTGTGGGGCCCGTCCGCCCCGAGCCTGGACTGTGGGGCCTGTCCGCCCCGAGCCTGGACTGTGGGGCCCGCCCTATGTACGGACTGTGGCCGCACAGCATCTGGCACGCCCGCCCCGAGCGGGAAAGGGGGGCCCGTCCGCCCCGAGCCTGGACTGTGGGGCTCGTCCGCCCCGAGCCTGGACTGTGGGGCCCATCCGCCCCGAGCCTGGACTGTGGGGCCCGTCCGCCCCGAGCCTGGACTGTGGGGCCCGTCCGCCCCGAGCCTGGACTGTGGGGCCCGTCCACCCCGTGTCCGGACTGTGGGGCCGCCTGCATTGGGTCTGGCCCCTGAACTGGACTGTGGGGCCCCCCACCCCAGGTCCGGATGGTGGGGCCCCCCGCCCGCCCCCGAGTCTAGCCCCAGGTCTGGACTGTGGGCCCCCGCGTCAGCCCCGGGCACGGACTGTGGGGCCCCCCACCCGCCACGGGTCTGAACTGTGGGGCCGGCTGCCCCGGGTCTAGCCCCGAGCCTGGACTGTGGGGCCCACCCAATGTCCGGACTGTGGCCGCCCCGTGTCCGGACTGTGGGGCTCGTCCACCCCATGTCCGGACTTTGGGGCTACCTGCCCCGGGTCTAGCTCCAGGTCTGGACTGTGGGGCATGTCAAGCCCGTGTCAGGACTGTGGGGCCCATCCTCCCCGTGTCTGGACTGTGGGGCCACCTGCCCATGGTCTAGCCTCAGGTCTGGACTGTGGGGCCGCCAGCCCTGGTACTAGCCCCGTGTCCAGACTGTGGGGCCCGTCCGCTCCGAGCCTGGACTGTGGTGCCCGTCCGCTCTGAGCCTAGACTGCGGGGCCCGTCCGCTCCGAGCCTGGATTGTGGGGCCCGCCTGTCCCGGGTCTAGCCCCGAGCCTGGACTGTGGGGCCCGCCCTATATCCGGACTGCGGCCGCCCCGTGTCCGGACTGTGGGGCCGGTTGCCCCGGGTCTAGCCCCGAACCTGGAATGAGCGGCCCGCCCACCCTATGTCCGGACTGTGGCCGCCCCGTGTCCGGACTGTAGGGCTCGTCCACCCCGTGTTCGGACTGTGGGGCATGTCCGCCCCATGACAGTACTGTGGGGCCAGTTGCCCCGGGTCTAGCCCCGAACCTGGAATGTGTGGCCCGCCCACCCTATGTCCGGACTGTGGCCGCCCCGTGTCCGGACTGTAGGGATCGTCCGCCCCGTGTCTGGACTGTGGGGCCCGTCCGCCCCGAGCCTGGACTGTGGGGCCCGTCCGCCCCGAGCCTGGAGTGTGGGGCCCGTCCGCCCAGAGCCTGGACTCTGGGGCCCGTCCGCCCCGAGCCTGGACTGTGGGGCCCGTCCGACCTGAGCCTGGACTGCGGGGCCCGTCCGCAGCGAGGATGGACTGTGGGGCCTGTCCGCCCTGAGCCTGGACTGTGGGGCCCATCCGTCCCGGGTCTAGCCCCGAGCCTGGACTGTGGGGCCCGCCCTATATCCGGACTGCGGCCGCCCCGTGTCCGGACTGTGGGGCCGCCTGCCCCGGGTCTAGCCCCAGGTCCGGACTGTGGGGCCCATCCTCCCCGTGTCTGGACTGTGGGGCCACCTGCCCATGGTCTAGCCTCAGGTCTGGACTGTGGGGCCGCCAGCCCTGGTACTAGCCCCGTGTCCGGACTGTGGGGCCCGTCCGCCCCGAGCCTGCACTGTGGGGCCCGTCCGCCCCGAGCCTGGACTGTGGGGCCCGTCCGCCCCGAGCCTGGACTGTGGGGCCCGTCCGCCCCGAGCCTGGACTGTGGGGCCCGTCCGCCCCGAGCCCGGACTGTGGGGCCCGCCCTATGTACGGACTGTGGCCGCACTGCATCTGGCACGCCCGCCCCGAGCGGGAAAGGGGGGCCCGTCCGCCCCGAGCCTGGACTGTGGGGCCCGTCCGCCCCGAGCCTGGACTGTGGGGCCCATCCGCCCCGAGCCTGGACTGTGGGGCCCGTCCGCCCCGAGCCTGGACTGTGGGGCCCGTCCGCCCCGAGCCTGGACTGTGGGGCCCGTCCACCCCGTGTCCGGACTGTGGGGCCGCCTGCATTGGGTCTAGCCCCTGAACTGGACTGTGGGGCCCCCCACCCCAGGTCCGGATGGTGGGGCCCCCCGCCCGCCGCGAGTCTAGCCCCAGGTCTGGACTGTGGGCCCCCGCGTCAGCCCCGGGCACGGACTGTGGGCCCCCCCACCCGCCACGGGTCTGAACTGTGGGGCCGGCTGCCCCAGGTCTAGCCCCGAGCCTGGACTGTGGGGCCCGTCCGCCCCGAGCCTGGACTGTGGGGCCCATCCGCCCCGAGCCTGGACTGTGGGGCCCGTCCGCCCCGAGCCTGGACTGTGGGGCCCGTCCGCCCCGAGCCTGGACTGTGGGGCCCGTCCACCCCGTGTCCGGACTGTGGGGCCGCCTGCATTGGGTCTAGCCCCTGAACTGGACTGTGGGGCCCCCCACCCCAGGTCCGGATGGTGGGGCCCCCCGCCCGCCGCGAGTCTAGCCCCAGGTCTGGACTGTGGGCCCCCGCGTCAGCCCCGGGCACGGACTGTGGGGTCCCCCAACCGCCACGGGTCTGAACTGTGGGGCCGGCTGCCCCAGGTCTAGCCCCGAGCCTGGACTGTGGGGCCCACCCTATGTCCGGACTGTGGCCGCCCCGTGTCCGGACTGTGGGGCTCGTCCACCCCATGTCCGGACTTTGGGGCTGCCTGCCCCGGGTCTAGCTCCAGGTCTGGACTGTGGGGCATGTCAAGCCCGTGTCAGGACTGTGGGGCCCATCCTCCCCGTGTCTGGACTGTGGGGCCACCTGCCCATGGTCTAGCCTCAGGTCTGGACTGTGGGGCCGCCAGCCCTGGTACTAGCCCCGTGTCCGGACTGTGGGGCCCGTCCGCTCCGAGCCTGGACTGTGGTGCCCGTCCGCTCCGAGCCTAGACTGCGGGGCCCGTCCGCTCCGAGCCTGGATTGTGGTGCCCGCCTGTCCCGGGTCTAGCCCCGAGCCTGGACTGTGGGGCCCGCCCTATATCCGGACTGCGGCCGCCCCGTGTCCGGACTGTGGGGCCGGTTGCCCCGGGTCTAGCCCCGAACTTGGAATGTGCGGCCCGCCCACCCTATGTCCGGACTGTGGCCGCCCCGTGTCCGGACTGTAGGGCTCGTCCACCCCGTGTCCGGACTGTGGGGCATGTCCGCCCCATGTCAGTACTGTGGGGCCAGTTGCCCCGGGTCTAGCCCCGAACCTGGAATGTGTGGCCCGCCCACCCTATGTCCGGACTGTGGCCGCCCCGAGCCTGGATTGCGGGGCCCGTCCGCAGCGAGGATGGACTGTGGGGCCTGTCCGCCCTGAGCCTGGACTGTGGGGCCCATCCGTCCCGGGTCTAGCCCCGAGCCTGGACTGTGGGACCCGCCCTATATCCGGACTGCGACCGCCCCGTGTCCGGACTGTGGGGCCGCCTGCCCCGGGTCTAGCCCCAGGTCCGGACTGTGGGGCCCCCCGCCCGCCCTGATTCCAGACTGTGGGGCCCCTCGCCTGACCCGGGTCCCGACTGTGGGATCCCCCGCTTGCCCCGGGTCTGGACTGTGGGGCCGACTGCCCCCGGGTCTAGCCCCGAGCCTGGACTGTGGGGCCCGCCCGCCTTATGTCCGGACTGTGCCCCTCCCGTGTCTGGACTGTGGGGACCGTCCACACCGTGTCCGGACTGTGGGCCGCCTGCTCCGGGTCTAGCCCTAGGTCTGGACTGTGGGGCATGCCCGCCCCGTATCCGGACTGTGGGGCCCGTCCACCCCTTGTCTGGACTGTGGGCCGCCTGCCCCGGGTCTAGCCCCAGGTCTGGACTGTGAAGCCGCCTGTCCCGGGATTAGCCCCGTGTCCGGCCTGTGGGACCCGCCCGCCACGTGTCCTGACTGTAGGGCTCGCCCGCCCCGAGTCCAGACTGTGGGGCCCATCCGCCCCGTGTCCTGACTTGGGGCCGCCTGCCCCGGGTCTAGCCCCAGGTCTCGACTGTGGGGTCACCTGCCCCGGGACTAGCCCCGAGCCTGGACTGTGGGGCACGCCCGCCCCGAGCGGGAAAGGGAGGCCCATCCGCTCCGAGCCTGGACTGTGGGGCCCGTCCGCCCCGAGCCTGGACTGTGCGGCCAGTCCACCCCGAGCATGGACTGTGGGGCCCGAGCCTGGACTGTGGGGCCCGTCCGCCCTGAGCCAGGGCTGTGGGGCCCATCCGCCCCGAGCCTGGGCTGTGGGGCCCGTCCGCCCCGAGCCTAGCCCCGAGCCTGGACTGTGCGGCCCGTCCGCCCCGGGTCTAGCCCCGAGCCTGGACTGTGCGGCCCGTCCGCCCTATATCCGGACTGCGGCCGCCTAGTGTCTGGAGTGTGGGCCCGTCCGCCCCGTGTACTGACTTCGGATCTAGCCCCAGGTCTGGACGGTGGGGCCGCCCGCCCCGAGTCTAGCCCCAGGTCTGGACTGTGGAGCCCCCTGCCAGCCCCGGGTACGGACTGTGGGGCCCGCCCGCCCCGTGTACGGACTGTGGGGCCCCCCGCCCGCCCCGAGTCTGGACTGTGGGGCCGGTTGCCCCGGGTCTGGCCCCGAGCCTGAACTGTGCAGCCCGCACACCCTATGTCCGGACTGCGGCTGCCCCGTGTCCGGACTGTAGGGCTCGTCCACCCTGTGTCCGGACTGTGGGGCCGCCTTCCCCGGGTCTGGACTGTGGGGCCGCCTGCCCCGGGACTAACCCCGTGTCCGGACTGTGGGGCCCGTCCGCCCCGAGCATGGACTGTGGGGCCCCCCCGCCCCTGGTCTGAAATGTGGGGCCGGCTGCCCCGGGTCTAGCCCCGAGCCTGGACTGTGGGGCCCGCACACCCTATGTCTGGACTGCTCCCAGTCCAGACTGTGGGCCTCGCCCTATATCCGGACTGCGGCCGCCCCGTGTCCGGACTGTGGGGCCGCCTGCTCCGGGTCTAGCCCCAGGCCCGGACTGTGGGGCCCGACGCCCGCCCCGATTCCAGACTGTGGGGCCCCTCGCCCGCCCCTGGTCCGGACTGTGGGATCCTCTGCTTGCCCCGGGTCCGGACTGTGGGGCCACCCGCCCCGGGACTGGACTGTGGGGCCGACTGCCCCCGGGTCTAGCCCCGAGCCTGGACTGTGGGGCCCGCCCGCCTTATGTCCGGACTATGGCCCCCCCCGTGTCCGGACTGTGGGGACCGTCCACCCCGTGTCCGGACTGTGGGCCGCCTGCTCCGAGTCTAGCCCCAGGTCTGGACTGTGGGCCGCCTGTCTCGGGATTAGCCCCGTGTCCGGCCTGTGGGGCCCGCTCGCCACGTGTCCTGACTGTAGGGCTCGCCCGCCCCGAGTCCAGACTGTGGGGCCCATCCGCCCCGTGTCCTGACTTGGGGCCGCCTGCCCCGGGTCTAGCCCCAGGTCTCGACTGTGGGGCCACCTGCCCCGGGACTAGCCCCGAGCCTGGACTGTGGGGCACGCCCGCCCCGAGCGGGAAAGGGAGGCCCATCCGCTCCGAGCCTGGACTGTGGGGCCCGTCCGCCCCGAGCCTGGACTGTGGGGCCAGTCCACCCCGAGCATGGACTGTGGGGCCAGTCCACCCCGAGCATGGACTGTGGGGCCCGAGAGTGGACTGTGGGGCCCGTCAGCCCCGAGCCTGGACTGTGGGGCCCGTCAGCCCCGAGCCTGGACTGTGGGGCCCGTCCGCCCCGAGCCTGGACTGTGGGGCCCGTCCGCCCCGAGCCTGGACTGTGGAGCTCGTCCGCCCCGAGCCTGGTCTGTGGGGCCCGTCCGCCCCGAGCCTGGACTGTGGGGCCCGTCCGCCCCGAGCCTGGATTGCGGGGCCCGTCCGCAGCGAGGATGGACTGTGGGGCCTGTCCGCCCTGAGCCTGGACTGTGGGGCCCATCCGTCCCGGGTCTAGCCCCGAGCCTGGACTGTGGGGCCCGCCCTATATCCGGACTGTGGCCGCCCCGTGTCCGGACTGTGGGGCCGCCTGCCCCGGGTCTAGCCCCAGGTCCGGACTGTGGGGCCCCCCGCCCGCCCTGATTCCAGACTGTGGGGCCCCTCGCCTGCCCCGGGTCACGACTGTGGGATCCCCCGCTTGCCCCGGGTCTGGACTGTGGGGCCGACTGCCCCCGGGTCTAGCCCCGAGCCTGGACTGTGGGGCCCGCCCGCCTTATGTCCGGACTGTGCCCCTCCCGTGTCTGGACTGTGGGGACCGTCCACACCGTGTCCGGACTGTGGGCCGCCTGCTCCGGGTCTAGCCCTAGGTCTGGACTGTGGGGCATGCCCGCCCCGTATCCGGACTGTGGGGCCCGTCCACCCCTTGTCCGGACTGTGGGCCGCCTGCCCCGGGTCTAGCCCCAGGTCTGGACTGTGAAGCCGCCTGTCCCGGGATTAGATCCGTTTCAGGACTGTGGGGCCCGCCCGCCACGTGTCCTGACTGTAGGGCTCGCCCGCCCCGAGTCCAGACTGTGGGGCCCATCCACCCCGTGTCCTGACTTGGGGCCGCCTGCCCCGGGTCTAGCCCCAGGTCTCGACTGTGGGGTCACCTGCCCCAGGACTAGCCCCGAGCCTGGACTGTGGGGCACGCCCGCCCCGAGCGGGAAAGGGAGGCCCATCCGCTCCGAGCCTGGACTGTGGGGCCCTTCCGCCCCGAGCCTGGACTGTGGGGCCAGTCCACCCCGAGCATGGACTGTGGGGCCCGAGCCTGGACAGTGGGGCCCGTCCGCCCCGAGCCAGGGCTGTGGGGCCCATCCGCCCCGAGCCTGGGCTGTGGGGCCCATCCGCCCCGAGCGTGGGCTGTGGGGCCTGTCCGCCCCGGGTGTAGCCCCGAGCCTGGACTGTGCGGCCCGTCCGCCCCGGGTCTAGCCCCGAGCCTGGACTGTGCGGCCCGTCCGCCCTATATCCGGACTGCGGCCGCCTAGTGTCTGGAGTGTGGGCCCGTCCGCCCCGTGTACTGACTTCGGATCTAGCCCCAGGTCTGGACGGTGGGGCCGCCCGCCCCGAGTCTAGCCCCAGGTCTGGACTGTGGAGCCACCCGCCAGCCCCGGGTACGGACTGTGGGGCCCGCCCGCCCCGTGTACGGACTGTGGGGCCCCCCGCCCGCCCCGAGTCTGGACTGTGGGGCCGGTTGCCCCGGGTCTGGCCCCGAGCCTGAACTGTGCGGCCCGCACACCCTATGTCCGCACTGCGGCTGCCCCGTGTCTGGACTGTAGGGCTCGTCCACCCTGTGTCCGGACTGTGGGGCCGCCTTCCCCGGGTCTGGACTGTGGGGCCGCCTGCCCCGGGACTAGCCCCGTGTCGGGACTGTGGGGCCCATCCGCCCCGAGCCTGGACTGTGGGGCCCCCCACCCCTGGTCTGAAATGTGGGGCCGGCTGCCCCGGGACTAGCCCCGAGCCTGGACTGCGGGGCCCGCCCACCCAGGGCCCGCCCACCCAGGGCCCGCCCACCCTATGTCTGGACTGCTCCCAGTCCAGACTGTGGGCCTCGCCCTATATCCGGACTGCGGCCGCCCCGTGTCCGGACTGTGGGGCCGCCTGCTCCGGGTCTAGCCCCAGGCCCGACTGTGGGGCCCGACGCCCGCCCCGATTCCAGACTGTGGGGCCCCTCGCCCGCCCCTGGTCCGGACTGTGGGATCCTCTGCTTGCCCCGGGTCCGGACTGTGGGGCCACCCGCCCCGGGACTGGACTGTGGGGCCGACTGCCCCCGGGTCTAGCCCCGAGCCTGGACTGTGGGGCCCACCCGCCTTATGTCCGGACTGTGGACCCCCCCGTGTCCGGACTGTGGGGACCGTCCACCCCGTGTCCGGACTGTGGGTCGCCTGC
Organism: Phyllobates terribilis; assembly: GCF_046119375.1. Taxonomy (NCBI): domain Eukaryota; kingdom Metazoa; phylum Chordata; class Amphibia; order Anura; family Dendrobatidae; genus Phyllobates; species Phyllobates terribilis. The sequence goes on from NW_027363027.1 coordinate 1,831,513, forward strand.
TCCGAGTCTAGCCCCAGGTCTGGACTGTGGGCCGCCTGCTCCGGGTCTAGCCCCAGGTCTGGACTGTGGGGCATGCCTGCCCCGTGTCCGGACTGTGGGGCCCATCCACCCCGTGTCCGGACTGTGGGCCGCCTGCCCCGGGTCTAGCCTCAGGTCTGAACTGTGGGGCCGCCTGCCCCGGGTCTAGCCCCAGGTCTGGACTATGGGGCATGCCCGCTCCGCGTCCAGACAGTGGAGCCCGTCCACCCCGTGTCTGGACTGTGGGCCGCCTGCCCCTGGTCTAGCCCCAGGTCTGGACTGTGTGGCCACCTGCCCCGGGATTAGCCCCGTGTCCGGACTGTGGGGCCCGCCCGCCCCGTATCCTGACTGTGGAGCCCGCCCGCCCCATGTCCTGACTGTGGGGCCCGCCCTGTGTTCTGACTGTGGGGCCCGCCCTGTGTCCTGACTTTGGGGCCCGCCCGCCCTGTGTCCTGACTTTGGGGCCCGCCAGTCATGTGTCCTGACTTTGGGGCCCGCCAGCCCTGTGTTCTGACTGTGGGGCTCATCCGCCCCGTGTCCGGACTTTGGGGCCGCCTGCCCCAGGTCTAGCCCCAGGTATTGACTGTGGGGCCATCTGCCCCGGGACTAGCCCCGTGTCCGGACTGTGGGGCACGCCCGCCCCGAGCTTGGACTGTGGGGCCCGTCTGCCCCGAGCTTGGACTGTGGGGCCCGTCCGTGCCGGGTCTAGCCCCGAGCCTGGACTGTGGGCCCGTCCACCCCGTGTCCGGACTGTGGGGCCGCCTGCATCGGGTCTAGCCCCAGGTCTGGACTGTGGGGCCCCCCGCCCCGAGTCTAGCCCCAGGTCTGGACTGTGGGACCCCCCGCCAGCCCCGGGTATGGACTGTGGGGCCCCCCGCCCGCCCCGAGTCTGGACTGTGGGGCCGGTTGCCCCGGGTCTGGCCCAGGGTATGGCCCCGAGCCTGGACTGTGCGGCCCGTCCGCCCTATATCCGGACTGCGGCCGCCTAGTGTCTGGAGTGTGGGCCCGTCCGCCCCGTGTACTGACTTCGGATCTAGCCCCAGGTCTGGACGGTGGGGCCGCCCGCCCCGAGTCTAGCCCCAGGTCTGGACTGTGGAGCCACCCGCCAGCCCCGGGTATGGACTGTGGGGCCCGCCCGCCCCGTGTACGGACTGTGGGGCCCCCCGCCCGCCCCGAGTCTGGACTGTGGGGCCGGTTGCCCCGGGTCTGGCCCCGAGCCTGAACTGTGCGGCCCGCACACCCTATGTCCGGACTGCGGCTGCCCCGTGTCTGGACTGTAGGGCTCGTCCACCCTGTGTCCGGACTGTGGGGCCGCCTTCCCCGGGTCTGGACTGTGGGGCCGCCTGCCCCAGGACTAGCCCCGTGTCGGGACTGTGGGGCCCGTCCGCCCCGAGCCTGGACTGTGGGGCCCCCCGCCCCTGGTCTGAAATGTGGGGCCGGCTGCCCCGGGTCTAGCCCCGAGCCTGGACTGTGGGGCCCGGCCGCCCTATATCCGGACTGCAGCGGCCCCGTGTCCGGACTGTGGGCCCGTCCACCCCGTGTCCGGACTGTGGGGCCGCCTGCATCGGGTCTAGCCCCAGGTCTGGACTGTGGGGCCCCCCGCCCCGAGTCTAGCCCCAGGTCTGGACTGTGGGACCCCCCGCCAGCCCCGGGTACGGACTGTGGGGCCCCCCGCCCGCCCCGAGTCTGGACTGTGGGGCCGGTTGCCCCGGGTCTGGCCCAGGGTATGGCCCCGAGCCTGGACTGTGCGGCCCGCCCACCCTATGTCCGGACTGCGGACGCCCTGTGTCCGGACTGTAGGGCTCGCCCACCCCGTGTCCGGACTGTGGGGCCGCCTGCCCCGTGTCTGGACTGTGGGGCATGTCCGCCCCATGTCAGGACTGTGGGGCTCGTCCACCCCGTGTCTGGACTGTGGGGCCGCCTGCCCCGAGTCGAGCCTCAGGTCTGGACTGTAGGGCCGCCTGCCCCGGGACTAGCCCCATGTCTGGACTGTGGGGCCCGTCTGCCCCGAGCCTGGACTGTGGGGCCCGTCCGCCCCGAGCCTGGACTGTGGGGCCCCGCGCCCCGGGTCTGAAATGTGGGGCCGGCTTCCCCGGGTCTAGCCCCGAGCCTGGACTGTGTGTTCCCCCCGCCCCGGGTCTAGCCCTGAGCCTGGACTGTGGGGCCCGCCCACCCGGGGCCCGCCCACCCTATGTCTGGACTGTGGCCACCCCGAGTCCAGACTGTGGGGCTCGCCCTATATCCAGACTGCGGCCGCCACGTGTCCGGACTGTGGGGCCGCCTGCCCCGGGTCTAGCCCCAGGTCCGGACTGTGGGGCCCCCCGCCCGCCCTGATTCCAGACTGTGGGGCCCCTCGCCCGCCCCGGGTCTGGACTGTGGGATCCCCCGCTTGCCCCGGGTCCGGACAGTGGGGTCCCCCTCCCCGGGTCTGGACTGTGGGGCCGACTGCCCCCGGGTCTAGCCCCGAGCCTGGACTGTGGGGCCCGGCCGCCTTATGTCCCCACTGTGGCCCCCCCCGTGTCCAGACTGTGGGGACAGTCCACCCCGTGTCCAGACTGTGGGCCGCCTGCTCCGGGTCTAACCCCAGGTCTGGATTGTGGGGCATGCCCGCCCCGTGTCCGGACTGTGGGGCCCGTCCACCCCGTGTCCGGACTGTGGGCCGCCTGCCCCAGGTCTAGCCTCAGGTCTGGACTGTGAAGCCGCCTGCCCCGGGATTAGCTCAGTGTCCGGACTGTGGGGCCCGCCCGCCCCATGTCCTGACTGTGGAGCCCGCCCGCCCCGTGTCCTGACTGTGGAGCCCGCCCGCCCCGTGTCCTGACTGTGGGCCCGCCCTATGTCCGTACTATGGTCGCCCCGTGTCCGGACTGTGGGGCCCGTCCACCCCGTGTCCGGACTGTGGGGCCGCCTGCCCCGGCTCTAGCCCCAGGTCAGGACTGTGGGGCATGCCCGCCCCGTGTCAGAACTGTGGGGCCCGTCCGCCCCGTGTCCGGACTGTGGGGCCGCCTGCCCCAGGACTAGCCCCGTGTACGGACTGTGGGGCCCGCCCGCACCGTGTCGTAACTATGGGCCCGCCCGCCCCGCCCCGAGCCTGGACTGTGGGGCCGGTCCGCCCCGTGTCCGGACTGTGGGTCCCGCCCGCCCCGTGTATTGACTGTGGGGCTCGCCCGCCCCGTGTCCAGACTGTGGGGCTCGCGCGCCCCGTGTCCAGACTGTGGGGCTTATCCGCCCCGTGTCCGGACTTTGGGGCCGCCTGCCCCGGGACTAGCTCCGTGTCCGGACTGTGAGGCCCGTCCGCCCCGAGCCTGGACTGTGGGGCCCGTCCGCCCCGTGTCCTGACTGTGGGTCCCGCCCCGTGTCCTGACTGTGGGGCTCGCCCGCCCCGTGTCCAGACTGTGGGGCTCGCCCGCCCCGTGTCCAGACTGTGGGGCTTATCCGCCCCGTGTCCGGACTTTGGGGCCGCCTGCCCCGGGACTAGCTCCGTTTCCGGACTGTGAGGCCCGTCCGCCCCGAGCCTGGACTGTGGGGCCCGTCCGCCCCGTGTCCTGACTGTGGGTCCCGCCCGCCCCGTGTCCTGACTGTGGGGCTCGCCCGCCCCGTGTCCAGACTGTGGGGCTCGCCCGCCCCGTGTCCAGACTGTGGGGCTCTTCCGCCCCGTGTCCGGACTTTGGGGCCGCCTGCCCCGGGACTAGCCCCGTGTCCGGACTGTGGGGCCCGTCCACCCCGTGTCTGGACTGTGGGGCCCGTCCGCCCTGTGTCCGGACTGTGGGGCCCGTCCGCCCCGTGTCCGGATTGTGGGGCCCGTCCGCCCCGTGTCCGGACTGTGGGGCCCGTCCGCCCCGTGTCCGGACTGTGGGGCCCGTCCGCCCCGTGTCCGGACTGTGGGGCCCGTCCGCCCCGTGTCCGGACTGTGGGGTCCGCCCGCCCCATGTCCTGACTGTGGGGTCCGCCCGCCCCATGTCCTGACTGTGGGGGGCGGGCGGGCCCGCCCGCCCCGTGTCCTGACTGTGGGGTCCACCCCGTGTCCGCCCGCCCCGTGTCCTGACTGTGGGGCTCGCCCGCCGCGTGTCCTGACTGTGGGGCTCGCCCGCCCCATCTCCTGACTGTGGGGCTCGCCCGCCCCGCGTCCTGACTGTGGGGCTCGCCCGCACCGTGTCCAGACTGTGGGGCTCATCCGCCCCGTGTCCAGACTGTGGGGCTCATCTGCCCCATGTCTGGACTTTGGGGCCGCCTGCCCCGGGTCTAGCCCCGTTTCCGGTCTGTGGGGCACGCCCGCCCCAAGCTTGGACTGTGGGGCCAGTCCGTCCCGGGTCTTGCCTCGAGGCTGGACTGTGGGGCCTGGCCGCCCTATATCCGGACTGCGGCCGCCCAGTATCCGGACTGTGGGGCCGCCTGCATCGGGTCTAGCCCCAGGTCTGGACTGTGGGGCCCCCCGCCCGTCCCAGGTCCGGACGGTGGGGCCGCCCGCCCCGAGTCTAGCCCCAGGTCTGGACTGTGGGGCCCCCCGCCAGCCCCAGGTACGGACTGTGGGGCCCCCCGCCCGCCCTGGGAACGGACTGTGGGGCCCCCCGCTCGCCCCGAGTCTGGACTGTGGGGAAGCCTGCCCCGGGTCTGGACTGTGGGGCATGTCCGCCCCATGTCAGCACTGTGGGGCCCGTCCACCCCGTGTCTGGACTGTGGGGCCGCCTGCCCCTGGTCTAGCCTAAGGTCTGGACTGTGGGGCCGCCTGCCCCGGGACTAGCCCCGTGTCCGGACTGTGGGGCCCGTCCGCCCCGAGCCTGGACTGTGGGGCCCGTCCGCCCCGAGCCTGGACTGTGGGGCCCCCCGCCCGCACCGGGTACGGACTGTGAGGCCCCCCGCTCGCCCCGAGTCTGGACTGTGGGGCCGCCTGCCCCGGATCTGGACTGTGGGGCATGTCCGCCCCATGTCAGGACTGTGGGGCCCGTTCACCCCGTGTCTGGACTGTGGGGCCGCCTGCCCCTGGTCTAGCCTCAGGTCTGGACTGTGGGGCCGCCTGCCCCGGGACTAGCCCCGTGTCCGGACTGTGGGGCCCGTCCGCCCCGAGCCTGGACTGTGGGGCCCGTCCGCCATATGTCCGGACTGTGGCTCCCCCCGTGTCCGGACTGTGGGGACCGTCCACCCCGTGTCCGGACTGTGGGCCGCGTGCTCCGGGTCTAGCCCCAGGTCTGGACTGTGGGGCATGCCTGCTCCGTGTCCGGAATGTGGGGCCCGTCCACCCCGTGTCCGGACTGTGGGCCGTCTGCCCCGGGTCTAGCCCCAGGTCTGGACTGTGAAGCCGCCTGCCCCGGGATTAGCTCAGTGTCCGGACTGTGGGGCCCGCCCGCCCAGTGTCCTGACTGTGGAGCCCGCCCGCCCCGTGTCCTGACTGTGGGGCCCGCCCGCCCCGTGTCCGGCCTGTGGGGCCGCCTGCCCCGGCTCTAGCCCCAGGTCAGGACTGTGGGGCATGCCCGCCCCGTGTCAGAACTGTGGGGCCCGTCCGCCCCGTGTCCGGACTGTGGGGCCGCCTGCCCCGGGACTAGCCCCGTGTACGGACTGTGGGGCCCGCCCGCCCCATGTCGTAACTATGGGCCCGCCCGCCCCGAGCCTGGACTGTGGGGTCCGTCCGCCCAGAGTCTGGACTGTGGGGCCCGTCCGCTCCAAGCGTGGACTGTGGGGCCCGTCTGCCCCGAGCGTGGACTGTGGGGCCAGAGCGTGGACTGTGGGGCCTGTTCGCTCCGAGCCAATACTGTGGGGCCCATCCGCCCCGAGTCTGGACTGTGGGGCCCATCCGCCCCGAGCCTGGACTGTGTGGCCCCCCGCCCCGGGTCTGAAATGTGGGGCCGGCTTCCCCGGGTTTAGCCTGGACTGTGGGGCCCGCCCACCCTATGTCTGGACTGTGGCCGCCCCGTGTCCGGACTGTGGGGCTCGTGACCCCGTGTCTGGACTTTGGGGCAGCCTACCCCGGGTCTAGCCCCAGGTCTGGACTGTGGGGCATGTCCGCCCCGTGTCAGGACTGTGGGGCCCGTCCACCCCGTATCTGGACTGTGGGGCCGCCTGCCCCGGGCCGAGCCTCAGGTCTGGACTGTGGAGCCCGTCCGCCCCGAGCCTGGACTGTGGGGCCCGTTTGCCCCGAGCCAATACTGTGGGGCCCATCCGCCCCGAGCCTGGACTGTGGGGCCCATCCGCCCCGAGCCTGGACTGTGTGGCCCCCCGCCCCGGGTCTGAAATGTGGGGCCGGCTTCCCCGGGTTTAGCCCCGAGCCTGGACTGTGGGGCCCGTCCACCCCGTGTCCGGACTGTGGGGCCCGCCCACCCTGTGTCCGGACTGTGGGGCCCGTCCACCCCGTGTCCGGACTGTGGGGCCCGTCCGCCCCGTGTCCGGACTGTGGGGCCCGTCCGCCCTGTGTCCGGACTGTGGGGCCCGTCCGCCCCGTGTCCGGACTGTGGGGCCCGTCCGCCCCGTGTCTGGACTGTGGGGCCCGTCCGCCCCAAGTCCGGACTGTGGGGCCCGTCCGCCCCGTGTCTGGACTGTGGGGCCCGTCCGCCCCGTGTCCGGACTGTGGGGCCCGTCCGCCCCTTGTCCGGACTGTGGGGCCCGTCCGCCCCGTGTCCGGACTGTGGGGTCTGCCCGCCCCATGTCCTGACTGTGGGGTCCGCCCGCCCCGTGTCCTGACTGTGGGGTCCACCCCGTGTCCGCCCGCCCCGTGTTCTGACTGTGGGGCTCGCCCGCCGCGTGTCCTGACTGTGGGGCTCGCCCGCCCCGTGTCCTGACTGTGGGGCTCGCCCGCCCCGCGTCCTGACTGTGGGGCTCGCCCGCACCGTGTCCAGACTGTGGGGCTCACCCGCCCCGTGTCCAGATTGTGGGGCTCATCCGCCCCGTGTCTGGACTTTGGGGCCGCCTGCCTCGGGTCTAGCCCCGTTTCCGGTCTGTGGGGCACGCCCGCCCCAAGCTTGGACTGTGGGGCCAGTCCGTCCCATGTCTTGCCTCGAGCCTGGAATGTGGGGCACGGCTGCCCTATATCCGGACTGCGGCCGCCCAGTGTCCGGACTATGGGCCCGTCCGCCCCGTGTCCGGACTGTGGGGCCGCCTGCATCGGGTCTAGCCCCAGGTCTGGACTGTGGGGCCCCCCGCCCGCCCCAGGTCCGGACGGTGGGGCCGCCTGCCCCGAGTCTAGCCCCAGGTCTGGACTGTGGGGCCCCACGCCAGCCCCGGGTACGGACTGTGGGGCCCCCCGCCCGCCCTGGGTACGGACTGTGGGGCCCCCCGCTCGCCCCGAGTCTGGACTGTGGGGAAGCCTGCCCCGGGTCTGGACTGTGGGGCATGTCCGCCCCATGTCAGGACTGTGGGGCCCGTCCACCCCGTGTCTGGACTGTGGGGCCGCCTGCCCCGGGACTAGCCCCGTGTCCGGACTGTGGGGCCTGTCCGCCCCGAGCCTGGACTGTGGGGCCCGTCCGCCCCGAGCCTGGACTGTGGGGCCCCCCGCCCGCACCGGGTACGGACTGTGGGGCCCCCCGCTCGCCCCGAGTCTGGACTGTGGGGCCGCCTGCCCCGGGTCTGGACTGTGGGGCATGTCCGCCCAATGTCAGGACTGTGGGACCCGTTCACCCCGTGTCTGGACTGTGGGGCCGCCTGCCCCTGGTCTAGCCTCAGGTCTGGACTGTGGGGCCGCCTGCCCCGGGACTAGCCCCGTGTCCGGACTGTGGGGCCCGTCCGCCCCGAGCCTGGACTGTGGGGCCCGTCCGCCATATGTCTGGACTGTGGCTCCCCCCGTGTCCGGACTGTGGGGACCGTCCACCCCGTGTCCGGACTGTGGGCCGCGTGCTCCGGGTCTAGCCCCAGGTCTGGACTGTGGGGCATGCCTGCTCCGTGTCCGGACTGTGGGGCCCGTCCACCCCGTGTCCGGACTGTGGGCCGTCTGCCACGGGTCTAGCCCCAGGTCTGGACTGTGAAGCCGCCTGCCCCGGGATTAGCTCAGTGTCCGGACTGTGGGGCCCGCCCGCCCCGTGTCCTGACTGTGGAGCCCGCCCGCCCCGTGTCCTGACTGTGGGGCCCGCCCGCCCTATGTCCGTACTATGGCCACCCCGTGTCCGGACTGTGGGGCCCGTCCACCCCGTGTCCGGACTGTGGGGCCGCCTGCCTCGGCTCTAGCCCCAGGTCAGGACTGTGGGGCATGCCCGCCCCGTGTCAGAACTGTGGGGCCCGTCCGCCCCGTGTCCGGACTGTGGGGCCGCCTGCCCCGGGACTAGCCCCGTGTATGGACTGTGGGGCCGCCTGCCCCGGGACTAGCCCCGTGTACGGACTGTGGGGCCCGCCCGCCCCGTGTCGTAACTATGGGCCCGCCCGCCCCGAGCCTGGACTGTGGGGCCCGTCCGCCCAGAGTCTGGACTGTGGAGCCCGTCCGCTCCAAGCGTGGACTGTGGGGCCCGTCTGCCCCGAGCGTGGACTGTGGGGCCAGAGCGTGGACTGTGGGGCCTGTTCGCTCCGAGCCAATACTGTGGGGCCCATCCGCCCCGAGTCTGGACTGTGGGGCCCATCCGCCCCGAGCCTGGACTGTGGGGCCCGCCCACCCTATGTCTGGACTGTGGCCGCCCCGTGTCCGGACTGTGGGGCTCGTCACCCCGTGTCTGGACTTTGGGGCAGCCTACCCCGGGTCTAGCCCCAGGTTTGGACTGTGGGGCATGTCCGCCCCGTGTCAGGACTGTGGGGCCCGTCCACCCCGTATCTGGATTGTGGGGCCGCCTGCCCCGGGCCGAGCCTCAGGTCTGGACTGTGGAGCCCGTCCGCCCCGTGTCCGGACTGTGGGGCCCGTCCGCCCCGTGTCCGGACTGTGGGGCCCGTCCACCCCGTGTCCGGACTGTGGGGCCCGTCCACCCCGTGTCCGGACTGTGGGGCCCGTCCACCCCGTGTCCGGACTTTGGGGCAGCCTACCCCGTGTCCGGACTGTGGGGCCCGTCCGCCCCGTGTCCGGACTGTGGGGCCTGTCCGCCCCGTGTCCGGACTGTGGGGTCCGTCCACCCCGTGTCCGGACTGTGGGGCCTGTCCGCCCCGTGTCCGGACTGTGGGGTCCGTCCACCCCGTGTCCGGACTGTGGGGCCCGTCCACCCCGTGTCCGGACTTTGGGGCAGCCTACCCCGTGTCCGGACTTTGGGGCAGCCTACCCCGTGTCCGGACTGTGGGGCCCGTCCGCCCCGTGTCCGGACTGTGGGGCCCGCCCACCCCGTGTCCGGACTGTGGGGCCCGTCCGCCCCGTGTCCGGACTGTGGGGCCCGCCCGCCCCGTGTCCGGAATGTGGGGCCCGCCCGCCCCGTGTCCGGACTGTGGGGACCGATCGCCCCGTGTCCGGACTGTGGGGCCCGTCCGCCCCGTGTCCGGACTGTGGGGCCCGTCCGCCCCGTGTACGGACTGTGGGGCCCATCCACCCCGTGTCCGGACTGTGGGGCCCGTCCACCCCGTGTCTGGACTTTGGGGCAGCCTACCCCGTGTCCGGACTGTGGGGCCCGCCCACCCCGTGTCCGGACTGTGGGGCCCGTCCGCCCCGTGTACGGACTGTGGGGCCCATCCACCCCGTGTCCGGACTGTGGGGCCCGTCCACCCCGTGTCCGGACTTTGGGGCAGCCTACCCCGTGTCCGGACTGTGGGGCCCGTCCGCCCCGTGTCCGGACTGTGGGGCCCGTCCGCCCCGTGTCCGGACTGTGGGGCTCGTCCGCCCCGTGTCCGGACTGTGGGGCCCGCCCACCCCGTGTCCACCCCGTATCTGGATTGTGGGGCCGCCTGCCCCGGGCCGAGCCTCAGGTCTGGACTGTGGAGCCCGTCCGCCCCGTGTCCGGACTGTGGGGCCCGTCCGCCCCGTGTCCGGACTGTGGGGCCCGTCCACCCCGTGTCCGGACTGTGGGGCCCGTCCACCCCGTGTCCGGACTGTGGGGCCCGTCCACCCCGTGTCCGGACTTTGGGGCAGCCTACCCCGTGTCCGGACTGTGGGGCCCGTCCGCCCCGTGTCCGGACTGTGGGGCCTGTCCGCCCCGTGTCCGGACTGTGGGGTCCGTCCACCCCGTGTCCGGACTGTGGGGCCCGCCCACCCAGTGTCCGGACTGTGGGGCCCGTCCACCCCGTGTCCGGACTTTGGGGCAGCCTACCCCGTGTCCGGACTTTGGGGCAGCCTACCCCGTGTCCGGACTGTGGGGCCCGTCCGCCCCGTGTCCGGACTGTGCCGCCCACCCCGTGTCCGGACTGTGGGGCCCGCCCGCCCCGTGTCCGGAATGTGGGGCCCGCCCGCCCCGTGTCCGGACTGTGGGGACCGTTCGCCCCGTGTCCGGACTGTGGGGCCCGTCCGCCCCGTGTCCGGACTGTGGGGCCCGTCCGCCCCGTGTACGGACTGTGGGGCCCGTCCACCCCGTGTCCGGACTGTGGGGCCCGTCCACCCCGTGTCCGGACTTTGGGGCAGCCTACCCCGTGTCCGGACTGTGGGGCCCGCCCACCGGGGCCCGCCCACCCCGTGTCCGGACTGTGGGGCCCGTCCGCCCCGTGTCCGGACTGTGGGGCCCGTCCGCCCCGTGTCCGGACTGTGGGGCCCGTCCGCCCCGTGTCCGGACTGTGGGGCCCGCCCGCCCCGTGTCCGGAATGTGGGGCCCGCCCGCCCCGTGTCCGGACTGTGGGGACCGTCCGCCCCGTGTCCGGACTGTGGGGCCCGTACGCCCCGTGTCCGGACTGTGGGGCCCGTCCGCCCCGTGTCCGGACTGTGGGGCTCGTCCGCCCCGTGTCCGGACTGTGGGGCCCGCCCACCCCGTGTCCGGACTGTGGGGCCCGTCCGCCCCGTGTCCGGACTGTGGGGCCCGTCCGCCCCGTGTCCGGACTGTGGGGCCCGTCCGCCCCGTGTCCGGACTGTGGGGCCAGCCCGCCCCGTGTCCGGACTGTGGGGCCCGTCCGCCCCGTGTCCGGACTGTGGGGCCCGTCCGCCCCGTGTCCGGACTGTGGGGCCCGTCCTCCCCGTGTCCGGACTGTGGGGCCCGTCCGCCCCGTGTCCGGACTGTGGGGCCCGTCCGCCCCGTGTCCGGACTGTGGGGCCCGTCCACCCCGTGTCCGGACTGTGGGGCCCGTCCACCCCGTGTCCGGACTTTGGGGCAGCCTACCCCGGGTCTAGCCCCAGGTCTGGACTTTGGGGCATGTCCGCCCCGTGTCAGGACTGTGGGGCCCGTCCACCCTGTGTCTAGAATGTGGGGCCGCCTGCCCCGGGTCTAGCCTCAGGTCTGGACTGTGGGGCCGCCTGCCCCGGGTCTAGCCCCAGGTCTTGACTATGGGTCATGACCGCCCCGTATCCGGACTGTGGGGCCCGTCCACCTCGTGTCTAGAATGTGGGGCCGCCTGCCCCGGGTCTAGCCTCAGGTCTGGACTGTGGGGCCGCCAGCCCCGGGTTTAGCCCCAGGTCTTGACTATGGGGCATGCCCGCCCCATATCTGGACTGTGGGGCCCGTCCACCCCGTGTCTGGACTGTGGGCCGCCTGCCCCGGGTCTAGCCCCAGGTCTGGACTGTGGGGCCACCTGCCCCGGGATTAGCCCTGTGTCCGGACTGTGGGGCCTGCCCGCCCTGTATCCTGACTGTGGAGCCCGCCCGCCCAATGTCCTGACTGTGGGGCCCGCCCTGTGTCCTGACTGTGGGGCCCGTCCGCCCTGTGTCCTGACTGTGGGTCCCGCCCGCCCCGCCCGCCCCATGTCCTGACTGTGGGGCTCGCCCGCCCCGTGTCCAGACTGTGGGGCTCGCCCGCCCCGTGTCCGGACTGTGGGGCTCATCCGCCCCGTGTCCGGACTTTGGGGCCGCCTGCCCCGGGACTAGCCCTGTGTCCGGACTGTGGGGCCCGCCCACCCCGTGTCCGGACTGTGGGGCCCGCCCGCCCCGTGTCCGGACTGTGGGGCCCGTCCGCCCCGTGTCCGGACTGTGGGGCCCGTCCGCCCCGTGTCCGGACTGTGGGGCTCGTCCGCCCCGTGTCCGGACTGTGGGGCTCGTCCGCCCCGTGTCCGGACTGTGGGGCCCGCCCGCCCCGTGTCCGACTGTGGGGCCCGCCCGCCCCGTGTCCGGACTGTGGGGCCCGTCCGCCCCGTGTCCGGACTCTGGGGCCCGTCCGCCACGTGTCCGGACTGTGGGGCCCGTCCGCCCCGTGTCCGGACTGTGGGGCCCGTCCGCCCCGTGTCCGGACTGTGGGGCCCGTCCGCCCCGTGTCCGGACTGTGGGGCCCGTCCGCCCCGTGTCCGGACTGAGGGGCCCGTCCGCCCCGTGTCCGGACTGTGGGGCCCGTCCACCCCGTGTCCGGACTTTGGGGCAGCCTACCCCGGGTCTAGCCCCAGGTCTGGACTGTGGGGCATGTCCGCCCCGTGTCAGGACTGTGGGGCCCGTCCACCCTGTGTCTAGAATGTGGGGCCGCCTGCCCCGGGTCTAGCCTCAGGTCTGGACTGTAGGGCCGCCTGCCCCGGGTCTAGCCCCAGGTCTTGACTATGGGTCATGCCCGCCCCGTATCCGGACTGTGGGGCCCGTCCACCCCGTGTCTAGAATGTGGGGCCGCCTGCCCCGGGTCTAGCCTCAGGTCTGGACTGTGGGGCCGTCAGCCCCGGGTTTAGCCCCAGGTCTTGACTATGGGGCATGCCCGCCCCATATCTGGACTGTGGGGCCCGTCCACCCCGTGTCTGGACAGTGGGCCGCCTGCCCCGGGTCTAGCCCCAGGACTGGACTGTGGGGCCACCTGCCCCGGGATTAGCCCTGTGTCCGGACTGTGGGGCCTGCCCGCCATGTATCCTGACTGTGGAGCCCGCCCGCCCAATGTCCTGACTGTGGGGCCCGCCCTGTGTCCTGACTGTGGGGCCCGTCCGCCCTGTGTCCTGACTGTGGGTCCCGCCCGCCCCATGTCCTGACTGTGGGGCTCGCCCGCCCCGTGTCTAGACTGTGGGGCTCGCCCGCCCCGTGTCCGGACTGTGGGGCTCATCCGCCCCGTGTCCGGACTTTGGGGCCGCCTGCCCCGGGACTAGCCCTGTGTCCGGACTGTGGGGCCTGCCCGCCCTGTATCCTGACTGTGGAGCCCGCCCGCCCAATATCCTGACTGTGGGGCCCGCCCTGTGTCCTGACTGTGGGGCCCGTCCGCCCCGTGTCCTGACTGTGGGTCCCGCCCGCCCCGTGTCCTGACTGTGGGTCCCGCCCGCCCCGTTTCCTGACTGTGGGTCCCGCCCGCCCCGTGTCCGGACTGTGGGGCCCATCCGCCCCGTGTCCGGACTGTGGGGCCCGTCCGCCCCGTGTCCGGACTGTGGGGCCCGTCCGCCCCGTGTCCGGACTGTGGGGCCCGTCCGCCCCGTGTCCGGACTGTGGTGCCCGTCCGCCCCGTGTCCGGACTGTGGGCCGCCTGCCCCGGGTCTAGCCCCAGGTCTGGACTGTGGGGCCGCCAGCCCCGGGTTTAGCCCCAGGTCTTGACTATGGGGCATGCCCGCCCCATATCTGGACTGTGGGGCCCGTCCACCCCGTGTCTGGACTGTGGGCCGCCTGCCCCGGGTCTAGCCCCAGGTCTGGACTGTGGGGCCACCTGCCCCGGGATTAGCCCTGTGTCCGGACTGTGGGGCTCGCCCGCCCCGTGTCCTGACTGTGGGGCCCATCCGCCCCGTGTCCGGACTGTGGGGCCCGTCCGCCCCGTGTCCGGACTGTGGGGCCCGTCCGCCCCGTGTCCGGACTGTGGGGCCCGTCCGCCCCGTGTCCGGACTGTGGGGCCCGTCCGCCCCGTGTCCGGACTGTGGGGCCCGTCCGCCCCGTGTCCGGACTGTGGGGCCCGTCCGCCCCGTGTCCGGACTGTGGGGCCCGTCCGCCCCGTGTCCGGATTGTGGGGCCCGTCCGCCCCGTGTCCGGACTGTGGGGCCCATCCGCCCGTGTCCGGACTGTGGGGCCCGTCCGCCCCGTGTCCGGACTGTGGGGCGCGTCCCCCCGTGTCCGGACAGTGGGGCCCGTCCACCCCGTGTCCGGACTGTGGGGCCCGTCCACCCCGTGTCCGGACTGTGGGGCCCATCCGCCCCGTGTCCGGACTGTGGGGTCCGTCCACCCCGTGTCCGGACTGTGGGTCGCCTGCCCCGGGTCTAGCCCCAGGTCTGGACTGTGGGGCATGTCCGCCCCATGTCAGGTCTGTGAGGCCCGTCCACCCCGTGTCTAGAATGTGGGACCGCCTGCCCCGGGTCTAGCCTCAGGTCTGGACTGTGGGGCCGCCTGCCCCGGGTCTAGCCCCAGGTCTGGACTATGGGGCATGCCCGCCCCGTGTCCGGACTGTGGGGCCCGTCCACCCCGTGTCTGGACTATGGGCCGCCTGCCCCGGGTCTAGCCCCAGGTCTGGACTGTGGGGCCCGCCCGACCCGTGTCCTGACTGTGGGGCCCGCCCGCCCCATGTCCTGACTGTGGAGCCCGCCCACCCCATGTCCTGACTGTGGAGCCCGCCCGCCCCATGTCCTGACTGTGGGGCCCGCCCGCCCCATGTCCTGGCTGTGGGGCCCGCCCGCCCCATGTCCTGACTGTGGGCCCGTCCGCCCCGTGTCCTGACTGTGGGGCCCGCCCGCCCCGTGTCCTGACTGTGGGTCCCGCCCGCCCCGTGTCCTGACTGTGGGGCTCGCCCGCCCCGTGTACTGACTGTGGGGCTCGCCCGCCCCGTGTCCTGACTGTGGGGCTCGCCCGCCCCGTGTCCTGACTGTGGGGCTCGCCCGCCCCGTGTCCAGACTGTGGGGCTCATCCGCCCCGTGTCTGGACTTTGGGGCCGCCTGCCCCGGGTCTAGCCCCGTTTCCTGTCTATGGGGCACGCCCGCCCCAAGCTTGGACTGTGGGGCCCGTCCGTCCCGGGTCTAGCCCCGAGCCTGGACTGTGGCGCCCGGCCGCCCTATGTCCGGACTGCGGCCGCCCAGTGTCCGGACTATGGGCCCGTCCGCCCCGTGTCCGGACTATGGGGCCGCCTGCCCCGGGTCTAGCCTCAGGTCTGGACTGTGGGGCCGCCTGCCCCGGGTCTAGCCCCATGTCCTGACTATGGGTCATGCCCGCCCCGTATCCGGACTGTGGGGCCCGTCCACCCCGTGTCTAGAATGTGGGGCCGCCTGCCCCGGGTATAGCCTCAAGTCTGGACTGTGGGGCCGCCAGCCCCGGGTTTAGCCCCAAGTCTTGATTATAGGGGCATGCCCGCCCTGTATCTGGACTGTGGGGCCCGTCCACCCCGTGTCTGGACTGTGGGCCGCCTTCCCCGGGTCTAGCCCCAGGTCTGGACTGTGGGGCCACCTGCCCCGGGATTAGCCCTGTGTCCGGACTGTGGGGCCTGCCCGCCCTGTATCCTGACTGTGGAGCCCGCCCACCCAATGTCCTGACTGTGGGGCCCGCCTTGTGTCCTGACTGTGGGGCCCGTCCGCCCCGTGTCCTGACTGTGGGTCCCGACCGCCCCGTGTCCAGACTGTGGGGCTCGTCCGCCCCGTGTCCGGACTGTGGGGCCCGTCTGCCCCGTGTCTGGACTGTGGGGCCCGTCCGCCCCGTGTCCGGACTGTGGGGCCCGTCCGCCCCGTGTCCGGACTGTGGGGCCCGTCCGCCCCGTGTCCGGACTGTGGGGCCCGTCCGCCCCGTGTCCGGACTGTGGGGCCCATCCGCCACGTGTCCGGACTGTGGGGCCCGTCCGCCCCGTGTCCGGACTGTGGGGCCCGTCCGCCCCGTGTCTGGACTGTGGGGCCCGTCCGCCCCGTGTCCGGACTGTGGGGCGCGTCCCCCCGTGTCCGGACAGTGGGGCCCGTCCACCCCGTGTCCGGACTGTGGGGCCCGTCCACCCCGTGTCCGGACTGTGGGGCCCGTCCACCCCGTGTCCGGACTGTGGGGCCCATCCGCCCCGTGTCCGGACTGTGGGGCCCGTCCACCCCGTGTCCGGACTCTGGGTCGCCTGCCCCGGGTCTAGCCCCAGGTCTGGACTGTGGGGCATGTCCGCCCCATGTCAGGTCTGTGAGGCCCGTCCACCCCGTGTCTAGAATATGGGACCGCCTGCCCCGGGTCTAGCCTCAGGTCTGGACTGTGGGGCCGCCTGCCCCGGGTCTAGCCCCAGGTCTGGACTATGGGGCATGCCCGCCCCGTGTCCGGACTGTGGGGCCCGTCCACCCCGTGTCTGGACTATGGGCCGCCTGCCCCGGGTCTAGCCCCAAGTCTGGACTGTGGGGCCCGCCCGACCCGTGTCCTGACTGTGGGGCCCGCCCGCCCCATGTCCTGACTGTGGAGCCCGCCCGCCCCATGTCCTGACTGTGGAGCCCGCCCGCCCCATGTCCTGACTGTGGGGCCCGCCCGCCCCATGTCCTGACTGTGGGGCCCGCCCGCCCCATGTCCTGACTGTGGGGCCCGCCCGCCCCATGTCCTGGCTGTGGGGCCCGCCCTCCCCATGTCCTGACTGTGGGCCCGCCCGCCCCGTGTCCTGACTGTGGGGTCCGCCCGCCCTGTGTCCTGACTGTGGGACCCGCCCGCCCCGTGTCCTGACTGTGGGGCTCGCCCGCCCCGTGTACTGACTGTGGGGCTCGCCCGCCCCGTGTCCTGACTGTGGGGCTCGCCCGCCCCGTGTCCTGACTGTGGGGCTCGCCCGCCCCGTGTCCAGACTGTAGGGCTCATCCGCCCCGTGTCTGGACTTTGGGGCCGCCTGCCCCGGGTCTAGCCCCGTTTCCTGTCTGTGGGGCACGCCCGCCCCAAGCTTGGACTGTGGGGCCCGTCCGTCCCGGGTCTAGCCCCGAGCCTGGACTGTGGCGCCCGGCCGCCCTATGTCCGGACTGCGGCCGCCCAGTGTCCGGACTATGGGCCCGTCCGCCCCGTGTCCGGACTGTGGGACCGCCTGCCCCGGGTCTAGCCTCAGGTCTGGACTGTGGGGCCGCCTGCCCCGGGTCTAGCCCCACGTCTTGACTATGGGTCATGCCCGCCCCGTATCCAGACTGTGGGGCCCGTCCACCCCGTGTCTAGAATGTGGGGCCGCCTGCCCCGGGTCTAGCCTCAAGTCTGGACTGTGGGGCCGCCAGCCCCGGGTTTAGCCCCAAGTCTTGATTATGGGGCATGCCCGCCCCGTATCTGGACTGTGGGGCCCGTCCACCCCGTGTCTGGACTGTGGGCCGCCTGCCCCGGGTCTAGCCCCCGGTCTGGACTGTGGGGCCACCTGCCCCGGGATTAGCCCTGTGTCCGGACTGTGGGGCCTGCCCGCCCTGTATCCTGACTGTGGAGCCCGCCCACCCAATGTCCTGACTGTGGGGCCCGCCTTGTGTCCTGACTGTGGGGCCCGTCCGCCCCGTGTCCTGACTGTGGGTCCCGACCGCCCCGTGTCCAGACTGTGGGGCTCGCCCGCCCCGTGTCCAGACTGTGGGGCTCATCCGCCCCGTGTCCAGACTTTGGGGCCGCCTGCCCCGGGACAAGCCCCGTGTCCGGACTGTGAGGCCCGTCCGCCCCGAGCCCGGACTGTGGGGCCCATCCGCCCCGTGTCCGGACTGTGGGGCCCGTCCGCCCCGTGTTCGGACTGTGGGGCCCGTCCGCCCCGTGTCCGGACTGTGGGGCCCGTCCGCCTCGTGTCCGGACTGTGGGGCCCGTCCGCCCCGTGTCCGGACTGTGGGGCCCGTCCGCCCCGTGTCCGGACTGTGGGGTCCGCCCACCCCGTGTCCGGACTGTGGGGCCCGCCCACCCCGTGTCCGGACTGTGGGGCCCGTCCACCCCGTGTCTAGAATGTGGGGCCGCCTGCCCCGGGTCTAGCCTCAGGTCTGGACTGTGGGGCCGCCAGCCCCGTGTTTAGCCCCAGGTCTTGACTATGGGGCATGCCCGCCCCATATCTGGACTGTGGGGCCCATCCGCCCCGTGTCCGGACTGTGGGGCCCGTCCGCCCCGTGTCCGGACTGTGGCGCCCATCCGCCCCGTGTCCGGACTGTGGGGCCCGTCCGCCCCGTGTCCGGACTGTGGGGCCCGCCCTCCCGTGTCCGGACTGTGGGGCCCGCCCTCCCCGTGTCCGGACTGTGGGGCCCGTCCACCCCGTGTCCGGACTGTGGGGCCCGTCCACCCCGTGTCCGGACTGTGGGGCCCGTTCACCCCGTGTCCGGACTTTGGGGCAGCCTACCCCGGGTCTAGCCCCAGGTCTGGACTGTGGGGCATGTCCGCCCCGTGTCAGGACTGTGGGGCCCGTCCACCCTGTGTCTAGAATGTGGGGCCGCCTGCCCCGGGTCTAGCCTCAGATCTGGACTGTGGGGCCGCCTGCCCCGGGTCTAGCCCCAGGTCTTGACTATGGGTCTTGACCGCCCCGTATCCGGACTGTGGGGCCCGTCCACCCCGTGTCTAGAATGTGGGGCCGCCTGCCCCGGGTCTAGCCTCAGGTCTGGACTGTGGGGCCGCCAGCCCCGGGTTTAGCCCCAGGTCTTGACTATGGGGCATGCCCGCCCCATATCTGGACTGTGGGGCCCGTCCACCCCGTGTCTGGACTGTGGGCCGCCTGCCCCGGGTCTAGCCCCAGGTCTGGACTGTGGGGCCACCTGCCCCGGGATTAGCCCTGTGTCCGGACTGTGGGGCCTGCCCGCCCTGTATCCTGACTGTGGAGCCCGCCCGCCCAATGTCCTGACTGTGGGGCCCGCCCTGTGTCCTGACTGTGGGGCCCGTCCGCCCTGTGTCCTGACTGTGGGTCCCGCCCGCCCCGCCCGCCCCATGTCCTGACTGTGGGGCTCGCCCGCCCCGTGTCCAGACTGTGGGGCTCGCCCGCCCCGTGTCCGGACTGTGGGGCTCATCCGCCCCGTGTCCGGACTTTGGGGCCGGCTGCCCCGGGACTAGCCCTGTGTCCGGACTGTGGGGCTCGCCCACCCCGTGTCCGGACTGTGGGGCCCGCCCGCCCCGTGTCCGGACTGTGGGGCCCGTCCGCCCCGTGTCCGGACTGTGGGGCCCGTCCGCCCCGTGTCCGGACTGTGGGGCTCGCCCACCCCGTGTCCGGACTGTGGGGCCCGCCCGCCCCGTGTCCGGACTGTGGGGCCCGCCCGCCCCGTGTCCGGACTGTGGGGCCCGTCCGCCCCGTGTCCGGACTGTGGGGCCCGTCCGCCCCGTGTCCGGACTGTGGGGCTCGTCCGCCCCGTGTCCGGACTGTGGGGCTCGTCCGCCCCGTGTCCGGACTGTGGGGCCCGCCCGCCCCGTGTCCGACTGTGGGGCCCGCCCGCCCCGTGTCCGGACTGTGGGGCCCGTCCGCCCCGTGTCCGGACTCTGGGGCCCGTCCGCCCCGTGTCCGGACTGTGGGGCCCGTCCGCCCCGTGTCCGGACTGTGGGGCCCGTCCGCCCCGTGTCCGGACTGTGGGGCCCGTCCGCCCCGTGTCCGGACTGTGGGGCCCGTCCGCCCCGTGTCCGGACTGAGGGGCCCGTCCGCCCCGTGTCCGGACTGTGGGGCCCGTCCACCCCGTGTCCGGACTTTGGGGCAGCCTACCCCGGGTCTAGCCCCAGGTCTGGACTGTGGGGCATGTCCGCCCCGTGTCAGGACTGTGGGGCCCGTCCACCCTGTGTCTAGAATGTGGGGCCGCCTGCCCCGGGTCTAGCCTCAGGTCTGGACTGTAGGGCCGCCTGCCCCGGGTCTAGCCCCAGGTCTTGACTATGGGTCATGCCCGCCCCGTATCCGGACTGTGGGGCCCTTCCACCCCGTGTCTAGAATGTGGGGCCGCCTGCCCCGGGTCTAGCCTCAGGTCTGGACTGTGGGGCCGTCAGCCCCGGGTTTAGCCCCAGGTCTTGACTATGGGGCATGCCCGCCCCATATCTGGACTGTGGGGCCCGTCCACCCCGTGTCTGGACTGTGGGCCGCCTGCCCCGGGTCTAGCCCCAGGACTGGACTGTGGGGCCACCTGCCCCGGGATTAGCCCTGTGTCCGGACTGTGGGGCCTGCCCGCCATGTATCCTGACTGTGGAGCCCGCCCGCCCAATGTCCTGACTGTGGGGCCCGCCCTGTGTCCTGACTGTGGGGCCCGTCCGCCCTGTGTCCTGACTGTGGGTCCCGCCCGCCCCATGTCCTGACTGTGGGGCTCGCCCGCCCCGTGTCTAGACTGTGGGGCTCGCCCGCCCCGTGTCCGGACTGTGGGGCTCATCCGCCCCGTGTCCGGACTTTGGGGCCGCCTGCCCCGGGACTAGCCCTGTGTCCGGACTGTGGGGCCTGCCCGCCCTGTATCCTGACTGTGGAGCCCGCCCGCCCAATGTCCTGACTGTGGGGCCCGCCCTGTGTCCTGACTGTGGGGCCCGTCCGCCCCGTGTCCTGACTGTGGGTCCCGCCCGCCCCGTGTCCTGACTGTGGGTCCCGCCCGCCCCGTTTCCTGACTGTGGGTCCCGCCCGCCCCGTGTCCGGACTGTGGGGCCCATCCGCCCCGTGTCCGGACTGTGGGGCCCGTCCGCCCCGTGTCCGGACTGTGGGGCCCGTCCGCCCCGTGTCCGGACTGTGGGGCCCGTCCGCCCCGTGTCCGGACTGTGGTGCCCGTCCGCCCCGTGTCCGGACTGTGGGCCGCCTGCCCCGGGTCTAGCCCCAGGTCTGGACTGTGGGGCCGCCAGCCCCGGGTTTAGCCCCAGGTCTTGACTATGGGGCATGCCCGCCCCATATCTGGACTGTGGGGCCCGTCCACCCCGTGTCTGGACTGTGGGCCGCCTGCCCCGGGTCTAGCCCCAGGTCTGGACTGTGGGGCCACCTGCCCCGGGATTAGCCCTGTGTCCGGACTGTGGGGCTCGCCCGCCCCGTGTCCTGACTGTGGGGCCCATCCGCCCCGTGTCCGGACTGTGGGGCCCGTCCGCCCCGTGTCCGGACTGTGGGGCCCGTCCGCCCCGTGTCCGGACTGTGGGGCCCGTCCGCCCCGTGTCCGGACTGTGGGGCCCGTCCGCCCCGTGTCCGGACTGTGGGGCCCGTCCGCCCCGTGTCCGGACTGTGGGGCCCGTCCGCCCCGTGTCCGGACTGTGGGGCCCGTCCGCCCCGTGTCCGGACTGTGGGGCCCATCCGCCCGTGTCCGGACTGTGGGGCCCGTCCGCCCCGTGTCCGGACTGTGGGGCGCGTCCCCCCGTGTCCGGACAGTGGGGCCCGTCCACCCCGTGTCCGGACTGTGGGGCCCGTCCACCCCGTGTCCGGACTGTGGGGCCCATCCGCCCCGTGTCCGGACTGTGGGGCCCGTCCACCCCGTGTCCGGACTGTGGGTCGCCTGCCCCGGGTCTAGCCCCAGGTCTGGACTGTGGGGCATGTCCGCCCCATGTCAGGTCTGTGAGGCCCATCCACCCCGTGTCTAGAATGTGGGACCGCCTGCCCCGGGTCTAGCCTCAGGTCTGGACTGTGGGGCCGCCTGCCCCGGGTCTAGCCCCAGGTCTGGACTATGGGGCATGCCCGCCCCGTGTCCGGACTGTGGGGCCCGTCCACCCCGTGTCTGGACTATGGGCCGCCTGCCCCGGGTCTAGCCCCAGGTCTGGACTGTGGGGCCCGCCCGACCCGTGTCCTGACTGTGGGGCCCGCCCGCCCCATGTCCTGACTGTGGAGCCCGCCCACCCCATGTCCTGACTGTGGAGCCCGCCCGCCCCATGTCCTGACTGTGGGGCCCGCCCGCCCCATGTCCTGGCTGTGGGGCCCGCCCGCCCCATGTCCTGACTGTGGGCCCGTCCGCCCCGTGTCCTGACTGTGGGGCCCGCCCGCCCCGTGTCCTGACTGTGGGTCCCGCCCGCCCCGTGTCCTGACTGTGGGGCTCGCCCGCCCCGTGTACTGACTGTGGGGCTCGCCCGCCCCGTGTCCTGACTGTGGGGCTCGCCCGCCCCGTGTCCTGACTGTGGGGCTCGCCCGCCCCGTGTCCAGACTGTGGGGCTCATCCGCCCCGTGTCTGGACTTTGGGGCCGCCTGCCCCGGGTCTAGCCCCGTTTCCTGTCTGTGGGGCACGCCCGCCCCAAGCTTGGACTGTGGGGCCCGTCCGTCCCGGGTCTAGCCCCGAGCCTGGACTGTGGCGCCCGGCCGCCCTATGTCCGGACTGCGGCCGCCCAGTGTCCGGACTATGGGCCCGTCCGCCCCGTGTCCGGACTGTGGGGCCGCCTGCCCCGGGTCTAGCCTCAGGTCTGGACTGTGGGGCCGCCTGCCCCGGGTCTAGCCCCATGTCCTGACTATGGGTCATGCCCGCCCCGTATCCGGACTGTGGGGCCCGTCCACCCCGTGTCTAGAATGTGGGGCCGCCTGCCCCGGGTCTAGCCTCAAGTCTGGACTGTGGGGCCGCCAGCCCCGGGTTTAGCCCCAAGTCTTGATTATAGGGGCATGCCCGCCCCGTATCTGGACTGTGGGGCCCGTCCACCCCGTGTCTGGACTGTGGGCCGCCTTCCCCGGGTCTAGCCCCAGGTCTGGACTGTGGGGCCACCTGCCCCGGGATTAGCCCTGTGTCCGGACTGTGGGGCCTGCCCGCCCTGTATCCTGACTGTGGAGCCCGCCCACCCAATGTCCTGACTGTGGGGCCCGCCTTGTGTCCTGACTGTGGGGCCCGTCCGCCCCGTGTCCTGACTGTGGGTCCCGACCGCCCCGTGTCCAGACTGTGGGGCTCGTCCGCCCCGTGTCCGGACTGTGGGGCCCGTCTGCCCCGTGTCTGGACTGTGGGGCCCGTCCGCCCCGTGTCCGGACTGTGGGGCCCGTCCGCCCCGTGTCCGGACTGTGGGGCCCGTCCGCCCCGTGTCCGGACTGTGGGGCCCGTCCGCCCCGTGTCCGGACTGTGGGGCCCGTCCGCCCCGTGTCCGGACTGTGGGGCCCATCCGCCCCGTGTCCGGACTGTGGGGCCCGTCCGCCCCGTGTCCGGACTGTGGGGCCCGTCCGCCCCGTGTCCGGACTGTGGGGCCCGTCCGCCCCGTGTCCGGACTGTGGGGCGCGTCCCCCCGTGTCCGGACAGTGGGGCCCGTCCACCCCGTGTTCGGACTGTGGGGCCCGTCCACCCCGTGTCCGGACTGTGGGGCCCGTCCACCCCGTGTCCGGACTGTGGGGCCCATCCGCCCCGTGTCCGGACTGTGGGGCCCGTCCACCCCGTGTCCGGACTGTGGGTCGCCTGCCCCGGGTCTAGCCCCAGGTCTGGACTGTGGGGCATGTCCGCCCCATGTCAGGTCTGTGAGGCCCGTCCAACCCGTGTCTAGAATATGGGACCGCCTGCCCCGGGTCTAGCCTCAGGTCTGGACTGTGGGGCCGCCTGCCCCGGGTCTAGCCCCAGGTCTGGACTATGGGGCATGCCCGCCCCGTGTCCGGATTGTGGGGCCCGTCCACCCCGTGTCTGGACTATGGGCCGCCTGCCCCGGGTCTAGCCCCAAGTCTGGACTGTGGGGCCCGCCCGACCCGTGTCCTGACTGTGGGGCCCGCCCGCCCCATGTCCTGACTGTGGAGCCCGCCCGCCCCATGTCCTGACTGTGGAGCCCGCCCGCCCCATGTCCTGACTGTGGGGCCCGCCCGCCCCATGTCCTGACTGTGGGGCCCGCCCGCCCCATGTCCTGACTGTGGGGCCCGCCCGCCCCATGTCCTGGCTGTGGGGCCCGCCCGCCCCATGTCCTGACTGTGGGCCCGCCCGCCCCGTGTCCTGACTGTGGGGTCCGCCCGCCCTGTGTCCTGACTGTGGGTCCCGCCCGCCCCGTGTCCTGACTGTGGGGCTCGCCCGCCCCGTGTACTGACTGTGGGGCTCGCCCGCCCCGTGTCCTGACTGTGGGGCTCGCCCGCCCCGTGTCCTGACTGTGGGGCTCGCCCGCCCCGTGTCCAGACTGTAGGGCTCATCCGCCCCGTGTCTGGACTTTGGGGCCGCCTGCCCCGGGTCTAGCCCCGTTTCCTGTCTGTGGGGCACGCCCGCCCCAAGCTTGGACTGTGGGGCCCGTCCGTCCCGGGTCTAGCCCCGAGCCTGGACTGTGGCGCCCGGCCGCCCTATGTCCGGACTGCGGCCGCCCAGTGTCCGGACTATGGGCCCGTCCGCCCCGTGTCCGGACTGTGGGGCCGCCTGCCCCGGGTCTAGCCTCAGGTCTGGACTGTGGGGCCGCCTGCCCCGGGTCTAGCCCCACGTCTTGACTATGGGTCATGCCCGCCCCGTATCCAGACTGTGGGGCCCGTCCACCCCGTGTCTAGAATGTGGGGCCGCCTGCCCCGGGTCTAGCCTCAAGTCTGGACTGTGGGGCCGCCAGCCCCGGGTTTAGCCCCAAGTCTTGATTATGGGGCATGCCCGCCCCGTATCTGGACTGTGGGGCCCGTCCACCCCGTGTCTGGACTGTGGGCCGCCTGCCCCGGGTCTAGCCCCAGGTCTGGACTGTGGGGCCACCTGCCCCGGGATTAGCCCTGTGTCCGGACTGTGGGGCCTGCCCGCCCTGTATCCTGACTGTGGAGCCCGCCCACCCAATGTCCTGACTGTGGGGCCCGCCTTGTGTCCTGACTGTGGGGCCCGTCCGCCCCGTGTCCTGACTGTGGGTCCCGACCGCCCCGTGTCCAGACTGTGGGGCTCGCCCGCCCCGTGTCCAGACTGTGGGGCTCATCCGCCCCGTGTCCAGACTTTGGGGCCGCCTGCCCCGGGACAAGCCCCGTGTCCGGACTGTGAGGCCCGTCCGCCCCGAGCCCGGACTGTGGGACCCATCCGCCCCGTGTCCAGACTGTGGGGCCCGTCCGCCCCGTGTCCGGACTGTGGGGCCCGTCCGCCCCGTGTCCGGACTGTGGGGCCCGTCCGCCCCGTGTCCGGACTGTGGGGCCCGTCCGCCCCGTGTCCGGACTGTGGGGTCCGCCCACCCCGTGTCCGGACTGTGGGGCCCGCCCACCCCGTGTCCGGACTGTGGGGCCCGTCCACCCCGTGTCTAGAATGTGGGGCCGCCTGCCCCGGGTCTAGCCTCAGGTCTGGACTGTGGGGCCGCCAGCCCCGTGTTTAGCCCCAGGTCTTGACTATGGGGCATGCCCGCCCCATATCTGGACTGTGGGGCCCATCCGCCCCGTGTCCGGACTGTGGGGCCCGTCCGCCCCGTGTCCGGACTGTGGCGCCCATCCGCCCCGTGTCCGGACTGTGGGGCCCGTCCGCCCCGTGTCCGGACTGTGGGGCCCGCCCTCCCGTGTCCGGACTGTGGGGCCCGCCCTCCCCGTGTCCGGACTGTGGGGCCCGTCCGCCCCGTGTCCGGACTGTGGGGCCCGTCCACCCCGTGTCCGGACTGTGGGGCCCGTTCACCCCGTGTCCGGACTTTGGGGCAGCCTACCCCGGGTCTAGCCCCAGGTCTGGACTGTGGGGCATGTCCGCCCCGTGTCAGGACTGTGGGGCCCGTCCACCCTGTGTCTAGAATGTGGGGCCGCCTGCCCCGGGTCTAGCCTCAGGTCTGGACTGTGGGGCCGCCTGCCCCGGGTCTAGCCCCAGGTCTTGACTATGGGTCATGCCCACCCCGTATCCGGACTGTGGGGCCCGTCCACCCCGTGTCTAGAATGTGGGGCCGCCTGCCCCGGGTCTAGCCTCAGGTCTGGACTGTGGGGACGCCAGCCCCGGGTTTAACCCCAGGTCTTGACTATGGGGCATGCCCGCCCCATATCTGGACTGTGGGGCCCGTCCACCCCGTGTCTGGACTGTGGGCCGCCTGCCCCGGGTCTAGCCCCAGGTCTGGACTGGGGGGCCACCTGCCCCGGGATTAGCCCTGTGTCCGGACTGTGGGGCCTGTCCGCCCTGTATCCTGACTGTGGGGCCCGTCCGCCCCGTGTCCTGACTGTGGGTCCCGACCGCCCTGTGTCCAGACTGTGGGGCTCGCCCGCCCCGTGTCCAGACTGTGGGGCTCATCCGCCCCGTGTCCAGACTTTGGGGCCGCCTGCCCCGGGACAAGCCCCGTGTCCGGACTGTGAGGCCCGTCCGCCCCGAGCCCGGACTGTGGGGCCCATCCGCCCCGTGTCCGGACTGTGGGGCCCGTCCGCCCCGTGTCCGGACTGTGGGGCCCGTCCGCCCCGTGTCCGGACTGTGGGGCCCGTCCGCCCCGTGTCCGGACTGTGGGGCCCGTCCGCCCCGTGTCCGGACTGTGGGGCCCGTCCGCCCCGTGTCCGGACTGTGGGGTCCGCCCACCCCGTGTCCGGACTGTGGGGCCCGCCCACCCCGTGTCCGGACTGTGGGGCCCGTCCACCCCGTGTCTAGAATGTGGGGCCGCCTGCCCCGGGTCTAGCCTCAGGTCTGGACTGTGGGGCCGCCAGCCCCGTGTTTAGCCCCAGGTCTTGACTATGGGGCATGCCCGCCCCATATCTGGACTGTGGGGCCCATCCGCCCCGTGTCCGGACTGTGGGGCCCGTCCGCCCCGTGTCCGGACTGTGGCGCCCATCCGCCCCGTGTCCGGACTGTGGGGCCCGTCCGCCCCGTGTCCGGACTGTGGGGCCCGCCCTCCCGTGTCCGGACTGTGGGGCCCGCCCTCCCCGTGTCCGGACTGTGGGGCCCGTCCACCCCGTGTCCGGACTGTGGGGCCCGTCCACCCCGTGTCCGGACTGTGGGGCCCGTTCACCCCGTGTCCGGACTTTGGGGCAGCCTACCCCGGGTCTAGCCCCAGGTCTGGACTGTGGGGCATGTCCGCCCCGTGTCAGGACTGTGGGGCCCGTCCACCCTGTGTCTAGAATGTGGGGCCGCCTGCCCCGGGTCTAGCCTCAGGTCTGGACTGTGGGGCCGCCTGCCCCGGGTCTAGCCCCAGGTCTTGACTATGGGTCATGCCCACCCCGTATCCGGACTGTGGGGCCCGTCCACCCCGTGTCTAGAATGTGGGGCCGCCTGCGCCGGGTCTAGCCTCAGGTCTGGACTGTGGGGACGCCAGCCCCGGGTTTAGCCCCAGGTCTTGACTATGGGGCATGCCCGCCCCATATCTGGACTGTGGGGCCCGTCCACCCCGTGTCTGGACTGTGGGCCGCCTGCCCCGGGTCTAGCCCCAGGTCTGGACTGGGGGGCCACCTGCCCCGGGATTAGCCCTGTGTCCGGACTGTGGGGCCTGTCCGCCATGTATCCTGACTGTGGAGCCCGCCCGCCCAATGTCCTGACTGTGCGGCCCGCCCTGTGTCCTGACTGTGGGGCCCGTACGCCCTGTGTCCTGACTGAGGGTCCCGCCCGCCCCGTGTCCTGACTGTGGGGCTCGCCCGCCCCGTGTCCAGACTGTGGGGCTCGCCCGCCCCGTGTCCAGACTGTGGGGCTCATCCGCCCCGTGTCCGGATTTGGGGCCGCCTGCCCCGGGACTACCCCCGTGTCCAGACTGTGAGGCCCGTCCGCCCTGAGCCTGGACTGTGGGGCCCGTCCGTCCCGTGTCCGGACTGTGGGGCCCGTCCGCCCCGTGTCAGGACTGTGGGGCCCGTCCGCCCCGTGTCCGTACTGTGGGGCCCGTCCGCCCCGTGTCCGGATTGTGGGGCCCGTCCGCCCAGTGTCCGGACTGTGGGGCCCTTCCGCCCCGTGTCCGGACTGTGGGGCCCGTCCGCCCCGTGTCCGGACTGTGGGGCCCGTCCGCCCCGTGTCCGGATTGTGGGGCCCGTCCGCCCAGTGTCCGGACTGTGGGGCCCTTCCGCCCCGTGTCCGGACTGTGGGGCCCGTCCGCCCCGTGTCCGGACTGTGGGGCCCGTCCGCCCCTTGTCTGGACTGTGGGGCGCGTCCACCCCGTGTCCGGACTGTGGGGCCCGTCCACCCCGTGTCCGGACTGTGGGGCCCGTCCACCCCGTGTCCGGACTGTGGAGCCCGTCCACCCCGTGTCCGGACTGTGGGTCGCCTGCCCCGGGTCTAGCCCCAGGTCTGGACTGTGGGGCATGTCCGCCCCATGTCAGGTCTGTGAGGCCCGTCCACCCCGTGTCTAGAATATGGGACCGCCTGCCCCGGGTCTAGCCTCAGGTCTGGACTGTGGGGCCGCCTGCCCCGGGTCTAGCCCCAGGTCTGGACTATGGGGCATGCCCGCCCCGTGTCCGGACTGTGGGGCCCGTCCACCCCGTGTCTAGAATGTGGGGCTGCCTGCCCCGGGTCTAGCCTCAAGTCTGGACTGTGGGGCCGCCAGCACCGGGTTTAGCCCCAAGTCTTGATTATGGGGCATGCCCGCCCCGTATCTGGACTGTGGGGCCCGTCCACCCCGTGTCTGGACTGTGGGCCGCCTGCCCCGGGTCTAGCCCCAGGTCTGGACTGTGGGGCCACCTGCCCCGGGATTAGCCCTGTGTCCGGACTGTGGGGCCTGCCCGCCCTGTATCCTGACTGTGGAGCCCGCCCACCCAATGTCCTGACTGTGGGGCCCGCCTTGTGTCCTGACTGTGGGGCCCGTCCGCCCCGTGTCCTGACTGTGGGTCCCGACCGCCCCGTGTCCAGACTGTGGGGCTCGCCCGCCCCGTGTCCAGACTGTGGGGCTCATCCGCCCCGTGTCCAGACTTTGGGGCCGCCTGCCCCGGGACAAGCCCCGTGTCCGGACTGTGAGGCCCGTCCGCCCCCAGCCCGGACTGTGGGGCCCATCCGCCCCGTGTCCGGACTGTGGGGCCCGTCCGCCCCGTGTCCGGACTGTGGGGCCCGTCCGCCCCGTGTCCGGACTGTGGGGCCCGTCCGCCCCGTGTCCGGACTGTGGGGCCCGTCCGCCCCGTGTCCGGACTGTGGGGCCCGTCCGCCCCGTGTCCGGACTGTGGGGTCCGCCCACCCCGTGTCCGGACTGTGGGGCCCGCCCACCCCGTGTCCGGACTGTGGGGCCCGTCATCCCCGTGTCTAGAATGTGGGGCCGCCTGCCCCGGGTCTAGCCTCAGGTCTGGACTGTGGGGCCGCCAGCCCCGGGTTTAGCCCCAGGTCTTGACTATGGGGCATGCCCGCCCCATATCTGGACTGTGGGGCCCATCCGCCCCGTGTCCGGACTGTGGGGCCCGTCCGCCCCGTGTCCGGACTGTGGCGCCCATCCGCCCCGTGTCCGGACTGTGGGGCCCGTCCACCCCGTGTCCGGACTGTGGGGCCCGTCCACCCCGTGTCCGGACTGTGGGGCCCGTCCACCCCGTGTCCGGACTGTGGGGCCCGTTCACCCCGTGTCCGGACTTTGGGGCAGCCTACCCCGGGTCTAGCCCCAGGTCTGGACTGTGGGGCATGTCCGCCCCGTGTCAGGACTGTGGGGCCCGTCCACCCTGTGTCTAGAATGTGGGGCCGCCTGCCCCGGGTCTAGCCTCAGATCTGGACTGTGGGGCCGTCTGCCCCGGGTCTAGCCCCAGGTCTTGACTATGGGTCATGCCCACCCCGTATCCGGACTGTGGGGCCCGTCCACCCCGTGTCTAGAATGTGGGGCCGCCTGCCCCGGGTCTAGCCTCAGGTCTGGACTGTGGGGACGCCAGCCCCGGGTTTAGCCCCAGGTCTTGACTATGGGGCATGCCCGCCCCATATCTGGACTGTGGGGCCCGTCCACCCCGTGTCTGGATTGTGGGCCGCCTGCCCCGGGTCTAGCCCCAGGTCTGGACTGGGGGGCCACCTGCCCCGGGATTAGCCCTGTGTCCGGACTGTGGGGCCTGTCCGCCCTGTATCCTGACTGTGGAGCCCGCCCGCCCAATGTCCTGACTGTGCGGCCCGCCCTGTGTCCTGACTGTGGGGCCCGTACGCCCTGTGTCCTGACTGAGGGTCCCGCCCGCCCCGTGTCCTGACTGTGGGGCTCGCCCGTCCCGTGTCCAGACTGTGGGGCTCGCCCGCCCCATGTCCAGACTGTGGGGCTCATCCGCCCCGTGTCCGGATTTGGGGCCGCCTGCCCCGGGACTACCCCCGTGTCCAGACTGTGAGGCCCGTCCGCCCTGAGCCTGGACTGTGGGGCCCGTCCGCCCCGTGTCCGGACTGTGGGGCCCGTCCGCCCCGTGTCCGGACTGTGGGGCCCGTCCGCCCCGTGTCCGGACTGTGGGGCCCGTCCGCCCCGTGTCCGGATTGTGGGGCCCGTACGCCCAGTGTCCGGACTGTGGGGCCCTTCAGCCCCGTGTCCGGACTGTGGGGCCCGTCCGCCCCGTGTCCGGACTGTGGGGCCCGTCCGCCCCTTGTCTGGACTGTGGGGCGCGTCCACCCCGTGTCCGGACTGTGGGGCCCGTCCACCCCGTGTCCGGACTGTGGGGCCCGTCCACCCCGTGTCCGGACTGTGGAGCCCGTCCACCCCGTGTCCGGACTGTGGGTCGCCTGCCCCGTGTCTAGCCCCAGGTCTGGACTGTGGGGCATGTCCGCCCCATGTCAGGTCTGTGAGGCCCGTCCACCCCGTGTCTAGAATATGGGACCGCCTGCCCCGGGTCTAGCCTCAGGTCTGGACTGTGGGGCCGCCTGCCCCGGGTCTAGCCCCAGGTCTGGACTATGGGGCATGCCCGCCCCGTGTCCGGACTGTGGGGCCCGTCCACCCCGTGTTTGGACTATGGGCCGCCTGCCCCGGGTCTAGCCCCAGGTCTGGACTGTGGGGCCCGCCCGCCCCGTGTCCTGACTGTGGGGGGCGGGTCCCCATGTCCTGACTGTGGAGCCCGCCCGCCCCATGTCCTGACTGTGGGGCCCGCCCGCCCCATGTCCTGACTGTGGGGCCCGCCCGCCCCATGTCCTGGCTGTGGGGCCCGCCCGCCCCATGTCCTGACTGTGGGCCCGCCCGCCCCGTGTCCTGACTGTGGGGTCCGCCCGCCCCGTGTCCTGACTGTGGGTCCCGCCCGCCCCGTGTCCTGACTGTGGGGCTCGCCCGCCCCGTGTACTGACTGTGGGGCTCGCCCGCCCCGTGTCCTGACTGTGGGGCTCGCCCGCCCCGTGTCCTGACTGTGGGGCTCGCCCGCCCCGTGTCCAGACTGTAGGGCTCATCCGCCCCGTGTCTGGACTTTGGGGCCGCCTGCCCCGGGTCTAGCCCCGTTTCCTGTCTGTGGGGCACGCCCGCCCCAAGCTTGGACTGTGGGGCCCGTCCGTCCCGGGTCTAGCCCCGAGCCTGGACTGTGGCGACCGGCCGCCCTATGTCCGGACTGCGGCCGCCCAGTGTCCGGACTATGGGCCCGTCCGCCCCGTGTCCGGACTGTGGGGCCGCCTGCCCCGGGTCTAGCCTCAGGTCTGGACTGTGGGGCCGCCTGCCCCGGGTCTAGCCCCACGTCTTGACTATGGGTCATGCCCGCCCCGTATCCGGACTGTGGGGCCCGTCCACCCCGTGTCTAGAATGTGGGGCCGCCTGCCCCGGGTCTAGCCTCAAGTCTGGACTGTGGGGCCGCCAGCCCCGGGTTTAGCCCCAAGTCTTGATTATGGGGCATGCCCGCCCCGTATCTGGACTGTGGGGCTCGTCCACCCCGTGTCTGGACTGTGGGCCGCCTGCCCCGGGTCTAGCCCCAGGTCTGGACTGTGGGGCCACCTGCCC
Organism: Phyllobates terribilis; assembly: GCF_046119375.1. Lineage (NCBI taxonomy): Eukaryota > Metazoa > Chordata > Amphibia > Anura > Dendrobatidae > Phyllobates > Phyllobates terribilis. The sequence continues at coordinate 1,862,798 of NW_027363027.1, forward strand.
CGGGATTAGCCCTGTGTCCGGACTGTGGGGCCTGCCCGCCCTGTATCCTGACTGTGGAGCCCGCCCACCCAATGTCCTGACTGTGGGGCCCGCCTTGTGTCCTGACTGTGGGGCCCGTCCGCCCCGTGTCCTGACTGTGGGTCCCGACCGCCCCGTGTCCAGACTGTGGGGCTCGTCCACCCCGTGTCCGGACTGTGGGGCCCGTTCACCCCGTGTCTGGACTTTGGGGCAGCCTACCCCGGGTCTAGCCCCAGGTCTGGACTGTGGGGCATGTCCGCCCCGTGTCAGGACTGTGGGGCCCGTCCACCCTGTGTCTAGAATGTGGGGCCGTCTGCCCCGGGTCTAGCCTCAGGTCTGGACTGTGGGGCCGCCTGCCCCGGGTCTAGCCCCAGGTCTTGACTATGGGTCATGCCCACCCCGTATCCGGACTGTGGGGCCCGTCCACCCCGTGTCTAGAATGTGGGGCCGCCTGCCCCGGGTCTAGCCTCAGGTCTGGACTGTGGGGACGCCAGCCCCGGGTTTAGCCCCAGGTCTTGACTATGGGGCATGCCCGCCCCATATCTGGACTGTGGGGCCCGTCCACCCCGTGTCTGGACTGTGGGCCGCCTGCCCCGGGTCTAGCCCCAGGTCTGGACTGGGGGGCCACCTGCCCCGGGATTAGCCCTGTGTCCGGACTGTGGGGCCTGTCCGCCCTGTATCCTGACTGTGGAGCCCGCCCGCCCAATGTCCTGACTGTGCGGCCCGCCCTGTGTCCTGACTGTGGGGCCCGTACGCCCTGTGTCCCGACTGAGGGTCCCGCCCGCCCCGTGTCCTGACTGTGGGGCTCGCCCGCCCCGTGTCCAGACTGTGGGGCTCGCCCGCCCCGTGTCCAGACTGTGGGGCTCATCCGCCCCGTGTCCGGATTTGGGGCCGCCTGCCCCGGGACTACCCCCGTGTCCGGACTGTGAGGCCCGTCCGCCCTGAGCCTGGACTGTGGGGCCCGTCCGCCCAGTGTCCGGACTGTGGGGCCCGTCCGCCCCGTGTCCGGACTGTGGGGTCCGTCCGCCCCGTGTCCGGACTGTGGGGCCCGTCCGCCCCGTGTCCGGATTGTGGGGCCCGTCCGCCCAGTGTCCGGACTGTGGGGCCCTTCCGCCCCGTGTCCGGACTGTGGGGCCCGTCCGCCCCGTGTCCGTACTGTGGGGCCCGTCCGCCCCGTGTCCGGACTGTGGGGCCCGTCCGCCCCTTGTCTGGACTGTGGGGCGCGTCCACCCCGTGTCCGGACTGTGGGGCCCGTCCACCCCGTGTCCGGACTGTGGGGCCCGTCCACCCCGTGTCCGGACTGTGGAGCCCGTCCACCCCGTGTCCGGACTGTGGGTCGCCTGCCCCGGGTCTAGCCCCAGGTCTGGACTGTGGGGCATGTCCGCCCCATGTCAGGTCTGTGAGGCCCGTCCACCCCGTGTCTAGAATATGGGACCGCCTGCCCCGGGTCTAGCCTCAGGTCTGGACTGTGGGGCCGCCTGCCCCGGGTCTAGCCCCAGGTCTGGACTATGGGGCATGCCCGCCCCGTGTCCGGACTGTGGGGCCCGTCCACCCCGTGTTTGGACTATGGGCCGCCTGCCCCGGGTCTAGCCACAGGTCTGGACTGTGGGGCCCGCCCGCCCCGTCTCCTGACTGTGGGGGCCCACCCGCCCCATGTCCTGACTGTGGAGCCCGCCTGCCCCATGTCCTGACTGTGGGGCCCGCCCGCCCCATGTCCTGACTGTGGGGCCCGCCCGCCCCATGTCCTGACTGTGGGGCCCGCCCGCCCCATGTCCTGACTGTGGGGCCCGCCCGCCCCGTGTCCTGACTGTGGGTCCCGCCCGCCCCGTGTCCTGACTGTGGGTCCCGCCCGCCCCGTGTCCTGACTGTGGGGCTCGCCCGCCCCGTGTCCGGACTGTGGGGCCCGTCTGCCCCGTGTCCGGACTGTGGGGCCCGCCCACCCCGTGTCCGGACTGTGGGGCCCGCCCACCCCGTGTCCGGACTGTGGGGCCCGTCCACCCCGTGTCCGGACTGTGGGGCCCGTTCACCCCGTGTCCGGACTTTGGGGCAGCCTACCCCGGGTCTAGCCCCAGGTCTGGACTGTGGGGCATGTCCGCCCCGTGTCAGGACTGTGGGGCCCGTCCACCCTGTGTCTAGAATGTGGGGCCGCCTGCCCCGGGTCTAGCCTCAGGTCTGGACTGTGGGGCTGCCTGCCCCGGGTCTATCCCCAGGTCTTGACTATGGGTCATGCCCACCCCTTATCCGGACTGTGGGGCCCGTCCACCCCGTGTCTAGAATGTGGGGCCGCCTGCCCCGGGTCTAGCCTCAGGTCTGGACTGTGGGGACGCCAGCCCCGGGTTTAGCCCCAGGTCTTGATTATGGGGCATGCCCGCCCCATATCTGGACTGTGGGGCCCGTCCACCCCGTGTCTGGACTGTGGGCCGCCTGCCCCGGGTCTAGCCCCAGGTCTGGACTGGGGGGCCACCTGCCCCGGGATTAGCCCTGTGTCCGGACTGTGGGGCCTGTCCGCCCTGTATCCTGACTGTGGAGCCCGCCCGCCCAATGTCCTGACTGTGGGGCCCGCCCTGTGTCCTGACTGTGGGGCCCGTCCGCCCTGTGTCCTGACTGAGGGTCCCGCCCGCCCCGTGTCCTGACTGTGGGGCTCGCCCGCCCCGTGTCCAGACTGTGGGGCTCGCCCGCCCCGTGTCCAGACTGTGGGGCTCATCCGCCCCGTGTCCGGATTTGGGGCCGCCTGCCCCGGGACTACCCCCGTGTCCGGACTGTGAGGCCCGTCCGCCCTGAGCCTGGACTGTGGGGCCCGTCCGCCCCGTGTCCGGACTGTGGGGCCCGTCCGCCCCGTGTCCGGACTGTGGGGCCCGTCCGCCCCGTGTCCGGACTGTGGGGCCCGTCCGCCCCGTGTCCGGACTGTGGGGCCCGTCCGCCCAGTGTCCGGACTGTGGGGCCCTTCCGCCCCGTGTCCGGACTGTGGGGCCCGTCCATCCCGTGTCCGGACTGTGGGGCCCGTCCACCCCGTGTCCGGACTGTGGGTCGCCTGCCCCGGGTCTAGCCCCAGGTCTGGACTGTGGGGCATGTCCGCCCCATGTCAGGTCTGTGAGGCCCGTCCACCCCGTGTCTAGAATATGGGACCGCCTGCCCCGGGTCTAGCCTCAGGTCTGGACTGTGGGGCCGCCTGCCCCGGGTCTAGCCCCAGGTCTGGACTATGGGGCATGCCCGCCCCGTGTCCGGACTGTGGGGCGAGTCCACCCCGTGTTTGGACTATGGGCCGCCTGCCCCGGGTCTAGCCCCAGGTCTGGACTGTGGGGCCCGCCCGCCCCGTGTCCTGACTGTGGGGCCCACCCGCCCCATGTCCTGACTGTGGAGCCCGCCTGCCCCATGTCCTGACTGTGGGGCCCGCCCGCCCCATGTCCTGACTGTGGGGCCCGCCCGCCCCTGGGGCCCGCCCGCCCCATGTCCTGACTGTGGGGCCCGCCCGCCCCATGTCCTGACTGTGGGGCCCGCCCGCCCCGTGTCCGGACTGTGGGGCCCGTCCACCCCGTGTCCGGACTGTGGGGCCCGTTCACCCCGTGTCCGGACTTTGGGGCAGCCTACCCCAGGTCTAGCCCCAGGTCTGGACTGTGGGGCATGTCCGCCCAGTGTCAGGACTGTGGGGCCCGTCCACCCTGTGTCTAGAATGTGGGGCCGCCTGCCCCGGGTCTAGCCTCAGGTCTGGACTGTGGGGCCGCCTGCCCTGGGTCTAGCCCCAGGTCTTGACTATGGGTCATGCCCACCCCGTATCCGGACTGTGGGGCCCGTCCACCCCGTGTCCTGACTGTGGGGCTCGCCCGCCCCGTGTCCGGACTGTGGGGCCCGTCTGCCCCGTGTCCGGACTGTGGGGCCCGCCCACCCCGTGTCCGGACTGTGGGGCCCGCCCACCCCGTGTCCGGACTGTGGGGCCCGTCCACCCCGTGTCCGGACTGTGGGGCCCGTTCACCCCGTGTCCGGACTTTGGGGCAGCCTACCCCGGGTCTAGCCCCAGGTCTGGACTGTGGGGCATGTCCGCCCCGTGTCAGGACTGTGGGGCCCGTCCACCCTGTGTCTAGAATGTGGGGCCGCCTGCCCCGGGTCTAGCCTCAGGTCTGGACTGTGGGGCCGCCTGCCCCGGGTCTATCCCCAGGTCTTGACTATGGGTCATGCCCACCCCGTATCCGGACTGTGGGGCCCGTCCACCCCGTGTCTAGAATGTGGGGCCGCCTGCCCCGGGTCTAGCCTCAGGTCTGGACTGTGGGGACGCCAGCCCCGGGTTTAGCCCCAGGTCTTGACTATGGGGCATGCCCGCCCCATATCTGGACTGTGGGGCCCGTCCACCCCGTGTCTGGACTGTGGGCCGCCTGCCCCGGGTCTAGCCCCAGGTCTGGACTGGGGGGCCACCTGCCCCGGGATTAGCCCTGTGTCCGGACTGTGGGGCCTGTCCGCCCTGTATCCTGACTGTGGAGCCCGCCCGCCCAATGTCCTGACTGTGGGGCCCGCCCTGTGTCCTGACTGTGGGGCCCGTCCGCCCTGTGTCCTGACTGAGGGTCCCGCCCGCCCCGTGTCCTGACTGTGGGGCTCGCCCGCCCCGTGTCCAGACTGTGGGGCTCGCCCGCCCCGTGTCCAGACTGTGGGGCTCATCCGCCCCGTGTCCGGATTTGGGGCCGCCTGCCCCGGGACTACCCCCGTGTCCGGACTGTGAGGCCCGTCCGCCCTGAGCCTGGACTGTGGGGCCCGTCCGCCCCGTGTCCGGACTGTGGGGCCCGTCCGCTCCGTGTCCGGACTGTGGGGCCCGTCCGCCCCGTGTCCGGACTGTGGGGCCCGTCCGCCCCGTGTCCGGACTGTGGGGCCCGTCCGCCCAGTGTCCGGACTGTGGGGCCCTTCCGCCCCGTGTCCGGACTGTGGGGCCCGTCCGCCCCGTGTCCGGACTGTGGGGCCCGTCCACCCCGTGTCCGGACTGTGGGGCCCGTCCATCCCGTGTCCGGACTGTGGGGCCCGTCCACCCCGTGTCCGGACTGTGGGGCCCGTCCACCCCGTGTCCGGACTGTGGGTCGCCTGCCCCGGGTCTAGCCCCAGGTCTGGACTGTGGGGCATGTCCGCCCCATGTCAGGTCTGTGAGGCCCGTCCACCCCGTGTCTAGAATATGGGACCGCCTGCCCCGGGTCTAGCCTCAGGTCTGGACTGTGGGGCCGCCTGCCCCGGGTCTAGCCCCAGGTCTGGACTATGGGGCATGCCCGCCCCGTGTCCGGACTGTGGGGCCCGTCCACCCCGTGTTTGGACTATGGGCCGCCTGCCCCGGGTCTAGCCCCAGGTCTGGACTGTGGGGCCCGCCCGCCCCGTGTCCTGACTGTGGGGCCCACCCGCCCCATGTCCTGACTGTGGAGCCCGCCTGCCCCATGTCCTGACTGTGGGGCCCGCCCGCCCCATGTCCTGACTGTGGGGCCCGCCCGCCCCTGGGGCCCGCCCGCCCCATGTCCTGACTGTGGGGCCCGCCCGCCCCATGTCCTGACTGTGGGGCCCGCCCGCCCCGTGTCCGGACTGTGGGGCCCGTCCACCCCGTGTCCGGACTGTGGGGCCCGTTCACCCCGTGTCCGGACTTTGGGGCAGCCTACCCCAGGTCTAGCCCCAGGTCTGGACTGTGGGGCATGTCCGCCCAGTGTCAGGACTGTGGGGCCCGTCCACCCTGTGTCTAGAATGTGGGGCCGCCTGCCCCGGGTCTAGCCTCAGGTCTGGACTGTGGGGCCGCCTGCCCCGGGTCTAGCCCCAGGTCTTGACTATGGGTCATGCCCACCCCGTATCCGGACTGTGGGGCCCGTCCACCCCGTGTCTAGAATGTGGGGCCGCCTGCCCCGGGTCTAGCCTCAGGTCTGGACTGTGGGGACGCCAGCCCCGGGTTTAGCCCCAGGTCTTCACTATGGGGCATGCCCGCCCCATATCTGGACTGTGGGGCCCGTCCACCCCGTGTCTGGACTGTGTGCCGCCTGCCCCGGGTCTAGCCCCAGGTCTGGACTGGGGGGCCACCTGCCCCGGGATTAGCCCTGTGTCCGGACTGTGGGGCCTGTCCGCCCTGTATCCTGACTGTGGAGCCCGCCCGCCCAATGTCCTGACTGTGGGGCCCGCCCTGTGTCCTGACTGTGGGGCCCGTCCGCCCTGTGTCCTGACTGAGGGTCCCGACCGCCCCGTGTTCTGACTGTGGGGCTCGCCCGCCCCGTGTCCAGACTGTGGGGCTTGCCCGCCCCGTGTCCAGACTGTGGGGCTCATCCGCCCCGTGTCCGGATTTGGGGCCGCCTGCCCCGGGACTACCCCCGTGTCCGGACTGTGAGGCCCGTTCGCCCTGAGCCTGGACTGTGGGGCCCGTCCGCCCCGTGTCCGGACTGTGGGGCCCGTCCGCCCCGTGTCCGGACTGTGGGGCCCGTCCGCCCCGTGTCCGGACTGTGGGGCCCGTCCGCCCCGTGTCCGGACTGTGGGGCCCGTCCGCCCCGTGTCCGGACTGTGGGGCCCGTCCGCCCCGTGTCCGGACTGTGGGGCCCTTCCGCCCCGTGTCCGGACTGTGGGGCCCGTCCGCCCCGTGTCCGGACTGTGGGGCCCGTCCGCCCCGTGTCCGGACTGTGGGGCCCGTCCGCCCCTTGTCCGGACTGTGGGGCCCGTCCGCCCCTTGTCCGGACTGTGGGGCCCGTCCGCCCCGTGTCCGGACTGTGGGGCCCGTCCGCCCCGTGTCCGGACTGTGGGGCGCGTCCGCCCCGTGTCCGGACTGTGGGGCTCATCCGCCCCGTGTCCGGATTTGGGGCCGCCTGCCCCGGGACTACCCCCGTGTCCGGACTGTGAGGCCCGTTCGCCCTGAGCCTGGACTGTGGGGCCCGTCCGCCCCGTGTCCGGACTGTGGGGCCCGTCCGCCCCGTGTCCGGACTGTGGGGCCCGTCCGCCCCGTGTCCGGACTGTGGGGCCCGTCCGCCCCGTGTCCGGACTGTGGGGCCCGTCCGCCCCGTGTCCGGACTGTGGGGCCCTTCCGCCCCGTGTCCGGACTGTGGGGCCCGTCCGCCCCGTGTCCGGACTGTGGGGCCCGTCCGCCCCGTGTCCGGACTGTGGGGCCCGTCCGCCCCTTGTCCGGACTGTGGGGCCCGTCCGCCCCTTGTCCGGACTGTGGGGCCCGTCCGCCCCGTGTCCGGACTGTGGGGCCCGTCCGCCCCGTGTCCGGACTGTGGGGCGCGTCCGCCCCGTGTCCGGACTGTGGGGCCCGTCCACCCTGTGTCCGGACTGTGGGGCCCGTCCACCCCGTGTCTGGACTGTGGGGCCCGTCCACCCCGTGTCCGGACTGTGGGGCCCGTCCACCCCGTGTCCGGACTGTGGGTCGCCTGCCCCGGGTCTAGCCCCAGGTCTGGACTGTGGGGCATGTCCGCCCCATGTCAGGTCTGTGAGGCCCGTCCACCCCGTGTCTAGAATATGGGACCGCCTGCCCCGGGTCTAGCCTCAGGTCTGGACTGTGGGGCCACCTGCCCCGGGTCTAGCCCCAGGTCTGGACTATGGGGCATGCCCGCCCCGTGTCCGGACTGTGGGGCCCGTCCACCCCGTGTTTGGACTATGGGCCGCCTGCCCCGGGTCTAGCCCCAGGTCTGGACTGTGGGGCCCGCCCGCCCCGTGTCCTGACTGTGGGGCCCACCCGCCCCATGTCCTGACTGTGGGGCCCACCCGCCCCATGTCCTGACTGTGGAGCCCGCCCGCCCCATGTCCTGACTGTGGGGCCCGCCCGCCCCATGTCCTGACTGTGGGGCCCGCCCGGGGCCCGACCGCCCCATGTCCTGACTGTGGTCCCCGCCCGCCCCATGTCCTGACTGTGGGGCCTGCCCGCCCCGTGTCCTGAATGTGGGTCCCGCCCGCCCCGTGTCCTGACTGTGGGGCTCGCCCGCCCCGTGTCCTGACTGTGGGGCTCGCCCGCCCCGTGTCCTGACTGTGGGGCTCGCCCGCCCCGTGTCCAGAATGTGGGGCTCTTCCGCCCCGTGTTTGGACTTTGGGGCCGCCTGCCCCGGGTCTAGCCCCGTTTCCGGTCTGTGGGGTCCGCCCGCCCCATGTCCTGACTGTGGGGCCCGCCCGCCCCATGTCCTGACTGTGGGGCCCGCCCGCCCCGTGTCCTGACTGTGGGTCCCGCCCGCCCCGTGTCCTGACTGTGGGGCTCGCCCGCCCCGTGTCCTGACTGTGGGGCTCGCCCGCCCCTTGTCCTGACTGTGGGGCTCGCCCGCCCCGTGTCCTGACTGTGGGGCTCGCCCGCCCCGTGTCCTGACTGTGGGGCTCGCCCGCCCCGTGTCCAGACTGTGGGGCTCATCCGCCCCGTGTCTGGACTTTGGGGCCGCCTGCCCTGGGTCTAGCCCCGTTTTCGGTCTGTGGGGCACGCCCGCCCAAAGCTTGGACTGTGGGGCCCGTCCGTCCCGGGTCTAGCCCCGAGCTTGGACTGTGGGGCATGTCCGCCCCATGTCAGGTCTGTGAGGCCCGTCCACCCCGTGTCTAGAATATGGGACCGCCTGCCCCGGGTCTAGCCTCAGGTCTGGACTGTGGGGCCACCTGCCCCGGGTCTAGCCCCAGGTCTGGACTATGGGGCATGCCCGCCCCGTGTCCGGACTGTGGGGCCCGTCCACCCCGTGTTTGGACTATGGGCCGCCTGCCCCGGGTCTAGCCCCAGGTCTGGACTGTGGGGCCCGCCCGCCCCGTGTCCTGACTGTGGGGCCCACCCGCCCCATGTCCTGACTGTGGGGCCCACCCGCCCCATGTCCTGACTGTGGAGCCCGCCCGCCCCATGTCCTGACTGTGGGGCCCGCCCGCCCCATGTCCTGACTGTGGGGCCCGCCCGGGGCCCGACCGCCCCATGTCCTGACTGTGGTCCCCGCCCGCCCCATGTCCTGACTGTGGGGCCCGCCCGCCCCGTGTCCTGAATGTGGGTCCCGCCCGCCCCGTGTCCTGACTGTGGGGCTCGCCCGCCCCGTGTCCTGACTGTGGGGCTCGCCCGCCCCGTGTCCTGACTGTGGGGCTCGCCCGCCCCGTGTCCAGACTGTGGGGCTCTTCCGCCCCGTGTTTGGACTTTGGGGCCGCCTGCCCCGGGTCTAGCCCCGTTTCCGGTCTGTGGGGTCCGCCCGCCCCATGTCCTGACTGTGGGGCCCGCCCGCCCCATGTCCTGACTGTGGGGCCCGCCCGCCCCGTGTCCTGACTGTGGGTCCCGCCCGCCCCGTGTCCTGACTGTGGGGCTCGCCCGCCCCGTGTCCTGACTGTGGGGCTCGCCCGCCCCTTGTCCTGACTGTGGGGCTCGCCCGCCCCGTGTCCTGACTGTGGGGCTCGCCCGCCCCGTGTCCTGACTGTGGGGCTCGCCCGCCCCGTGTCCAGACTGTGGGGCTCATCCGCCCCGTGTCTGGACTTTGGGGCCGCCTGCCCTGGGTCTAGCCCCGTTTTCGGTCTGTGGGGCACGCCCGCCCAAAGCTTGGACTGTGGGGCCCGTCCGTCCCGGGTCTAGCCCCGAGCTTGGACTGTGGGGCCCGGCCGCCCCATGTCCGGACTGCGGCCGCCCAGTGTCCGGACTATGGGCCCGTTCGCCCCGTGTCCGGACTGTGGGGCCGCCTGCATCGGGTCTAGCCCCAGGTCTGGACTGTGGGGCCCCCCGCCCGCCCCAGGTCTGGACGATGGGGCCGCCCGCCCCGAGTCTAGCCCCAGGTCTGGACTGTGGGGCCCCCCGCCAGCCCCGGGTACGGACTGTGGGGCCCCCCGCCCGCCCCGGGTACGGACTGTGGGGCCCCCCGCTCGCCCCGAGTCTGGACTGTGGGGAAGCCTGCCCCGGGTCTGGACTGTGGGGCAAGTCCGCCCCATGTCAGGACTGTGGGGCCCGTCCACCCCGTGTCTGGACTGTGGGGCCGCCTGCCCCTGGTCTAGCCTCAGGTCTGGACTGTGGGGCCGCCTGCCCCGGGACTAGCCCCGTGTCGGGACTGTGGGGCCCGTCCGCCCCGAGCCTGGACTGTGGGGCCCGTCCGCCCGAGCCTGGACTGTGGGGCCCCCCGCCCGCCCCGGGTATGGACTGTGGGGCCCCCCGCTCGCCCCGAGTCTGGAATATGGGGCCGCCTGCCCCAGGTCTGGACTGTGGGGCATGTCCGCCCCATGTCAGGACTGTGGGGCCCATCCACCCGGTGTCTGGACTGTGGGGCCGCCTGCCCCTGGTCTAGCCTCAGGTCTGGACTGTGGGGCCGCCTGCCCCGGGACTAGCCCCGTGTCCGGACTGTGGGGCCCGTCCGCCTTGAGCCTGGACTGTGCGGCCCGTCCGCCATATGTCCGGACTGTGGCTCACCCCGTGTCCGGACTGTGGGGACCGTCCACCCCGTGTCCGGACTGTGGGTCGCGTGCTCCTGGTCTAGCCCCAGGTCTGGACTGTGGGGCATGCCTGCTCCGTGTCCGGACTGTGGGGCCCGTCCACCCCGTGTCCGGACTGTGGGCCGTCTGCCCCGGGTCTAGCCCCAGGTCTGGACTGTGGGGCCGCCTGCCCCGGGATTAGCCCTGTGTTCGGACTGTGGGTCCCGCCCGCCCCATGTCCTGACTGTGGAGCCCGCCCTCCCCGTGTCCTGACTGTGGGGGCCGCCCGCCCCGTGTCCTGACTGTGGGGCCCGCCCGCCCCGTGTCCTGCCTGTGGGGCCCGCCCGCCCCGTGTCCTGACTGTGGGGCCCGCCCGCCCCGTGTCCTGACTGTGGGGCCCGCCCGCCCCGTGTTCTGACTGTAGGGCTCGCCCGCCCCGAGTCCAGACTGTGGGGCCCATCCGCCCCGTGTCCGCACTTGGGGCCGCCTGCCCCGGGTCTAGCCCCAGGTCTGGACTGTGGGGCCACCTACCCCAGGACTAGCCCTGTGTCTGGACTGTGGGGCACGCCCGCCCCGAGCCTGGACTGTGGGACATGCCCGCCCCGAGTAGGAAAGGGGAGCCTGTCTGCCCCGGGCCTGGACGGTGGGGCCCGTCCGCCCTGAGCCTGGACTGTGGGGCCCGTCCTCCCCGAGCGTGGACTGTGGGGCCCGAGCGTGAACTGTGGGGCCTATCCACCCCGAGCCTGGACTGTGGGGCCCGTCCGCCCGAGCCTGGACTGTGGGGCCCCCCGCCCGCCCCGGGTCTGGACTGTGGGGCCGGCTGGCCCCGGGTCTAGCCCCGAGCCTGGACTGTGGGGCTGCCTGCCCCGGGACTAGCCCCGCATCCGGACTGTGGGGCCCCCTGCCTGCCCCGTGTCCTGACTGTGGGGCCCCCCGCCCGCCCCGTGTCTTGACTGTGGGGCCCCCCGCCCGCCCCGTGTCCTGACTGTGGGGCCAGCCAGCCCCGTGTCCTGAGTGTGGGGCCCATCGGCCCCGTGTCCGGCCTTTGCGGCCGCCTGCCCCGGGTCTAGCTCCAGGTCTGGACAGTGGGGACCCACGCCTGCCCCGGGTCCGGACTGTGGGGCCCCCCACCCGCCCCGACTCTGGAGTGTGGGGCCCCCCGTCCGCCCCGATCCTGGACTTTGGGGCCTGTTCGCCCGAGCTTGGACCGTGCGGCCCGATCTCCCCGAGCCTGGACCGTGGGACCCGTCCTCCCCGAGCCTGGACCGAGGGACCCGTCCTCCCCGAGACTAGACCGAGGGGCCCGTCCGCCCCGAGCCTGGACTGTGGGGCCCGTCCGCCCCGAGCTTGGACTGTGGGGCCCGTCCAACCCGAGCCTGGACTGTGGGGCCCGTCCTCCCCGAGCCTGGACTGTGGGGCCCGTCTGCCCTGGGTCTGGATTGTTAGGCCGCCTGTCCTAGATCTAGCCTCGGGTCCGGACTGTGGGGCCCGCCCGCCCCGGGTCCGGACTGTGGGGCCCGCCCGCCCCGGGTCCGGACTGTGGGGCCCGTCCGCCCCGGGTCCGGACTGTGGGGCCCGCCCGCCCCGGGTCCGGACTGTGGGGCCCGCCCGCCCCGGGTCCGGACTGTGGGGCCCGCCCGCCCGCCCCGGGCTACTTTCAGTAGTATGTCAGCCGATTGTGGTTTGTAGGCTTGTTTTCTTTACTGTCTCAATGCTTCATTAACTAGCAATTCTGCTGATATTGGTAAGAATGACTTCCGGGTGATAACGGCTGATCCTATCAAACAACAAGGAGGTGCCTTAATAAAGTACAGTCCTGAGGGTAGCTGGTGAGGCCAACAAATTTCCAGTCCATCCCTCATACTTAGATGTTAAAGGCAGACCTGTTCAATATGCTATCTATGTCCCAGTTTGGCCTCTTGTTGGTAGGAGGTGTAAATGGTTGCTTTAAACAGAATGAAGCTATTTTAAGTCTGATGTCGGGAGTCTCAGAATGGACTGGTCGACATTTTACTTAGCAAAATATTTATGTCCCAGTTATCCTTCTAGTTGAAGTTGGTCATGGTTGTGATTAGTAGGGGAGTAACGACTGCGGTCGCAGCAAGTCACAAAGGCCCGGAGGATCAGGGGCCCGCCGACACCAGCAGAACCTTTAATTAGATGTGTGTCCTCCTACGCACATCCAGTTGAAGTGTATTGCTGTGGACATACCTATTGGGTCCTTTAGCGACAATGCATTCTGTCGGCCAATCATAGGCCAGCACATGACGGGGCGCATGGCAGTAACGTCATGCACTCCCGTCACAGGCCGAAGTCAGCTGCCTGCTTCACAACAGGACTTGCGGAGCGGGAGTGAAGGGAAGGTGGGTAGAGTATTTAAATATTTATTTTAAATAAGTTGCCATACTACTATATGTAGCATCGGCGTCTCTGCCCCCTGCTAGGCAGAGACGCCGTCCCATTCACCTCCTCGCTCCCCGCTCTGCGTTCACCAGCGCTCCTCTTCCTGCAGCCGGCGCGCGCAGCTCCCCGGGCACTGTGCTTAGGGCGCGCTCGCTCCCTCCCTCTTAAAGGGGCCGCGTGCGCCGTCCTAAGGAGTCCTCGGCCAATAGCCGAGGGTCCTCCCATATATAAGGCACCTCCTCCAAAATGGAGGTGCCCGAGCAAAAGTTGTTGCACAGTGTTTCTGACTTCTGCTTCAGCCCTCAGGTCCCGCTGCTAGCCTGACTACCAGTCTTGCCCACCAGCCTGTTACCTGCCGTGCCTGCCAGCCCGCTCACCTGGGAGCACTTGCCTGTTGCCTGCCTGGTACCTGCCGTGCCTGTCAGCCCGCTCACCTGGGAGCACTTGCCTGTGACCTGCCTGTTACCTGCCGTGCCTTCCTGGAGGCTCCTGCCGTCACTTGCCGTGACCACTTGCCAGCCCACCTAGAGACTCCTGCCGTCACTTGCCGTGACCACCTAGAGACTCCTGCCGTCACTTGCCGTGACCACCTGCCAGCTCACCTAGAGACTCCTGCTCGCCAGCCTGCCTGCTGTGCCTACCTGCTATTCCGGTCAGTCCCTGCCATCTGTACCGTGAAGGTCACCTGCTCCCTTACAAGGTCATCCCCAGAGGAGCACCTGGTCCCTCGGCTCGGTCCCTCCCTGGTCACGGAGTCGTTAGCCGCCGTACGACCAGGGTCGGTCCGGGTTGATACTTAGTTACGCCCCTCTGGGTCCCTCCTTGCACCATAGCACAGAGGTTCCACACCCCGGACCCGTAACACTATATATGACTATGAGGTGCTTTATACTACTATATATGACTACGGGGTGCATTATACTGCTATATGACTATGGGGTACATTATACTACTATATATGAATATGGGGTATACTATACTACTATATATGGCTATAAGGGTGCATTATACTGCTATATATGACTATGATGTACATTATACTGCTATATATGACTATGGGGGTACATTAAACTGCTATATATGACTGAAGTGCAATATAGTGCTATATATGACTATAGGGTGCATTTTACTACTATTTATGACTATGGTGGTGCATTATACTACTATTTATGACTATGGAGGTGCATTACACTACTATATATGACTATGGGGGTTGTATTATACTACTACGGATGACTATTGGGGTTGTATTATACTACTACGGATGACTATAGGGGTGCATTATACTTCTGTATATGACTATGAAGGTGTATTATACTACTATATATGACTATGTGGGTGCATTATACTACTATATATGACTATGGGGGTGCATTATACTGATATGACAGTGGGGTGCATTATACTACTATATATGACTATGGGGGTACATTATACTACTATAAATGACTATGGGGTGCTTTATACTACTATATATGACTATGGGGTGCTTTATACTACTATATATGACTATGGGGTGCTTTATACTAGTGTATATGACTATGGGGGTGCAGTATACTATTATATATGACTATGGGGGTGCAGTATACTATTATATATGACTATGGGGGTACATTATACAACTATATATGACCAGGAGGTGCAATATACTGCTATATATGACTATGGGGTGCATTATACTACTTTATAAACTATATGGGGGTACATTATACTGCCTTATATGACTATGGAGTGCATTATACTGCTTTATGTGACGATGGGGGTGCATTATACTTCTATGGATGACTATGAAGTGTATTATACTACTATATATGACTATGAGGATGCATTATACTACTGTACATGTCTATGGGGTGCATTATACTACTATATATGACTGGGGGTGCATTATACTGCTATATAGGACTATGGCTTGCATTATACTGCTATATATGACGATGGGGTGCATTATACTGCTATATATGACGATGGGGGTGCATTATACTGCTATATATGACTATGGAGGTGCATTATACTACTATATATGACTATGAGGATGCATTATACTACTGTACATGTCTATGGGGTGCATTATACTACTATATATGACTGGGGGTGCATTATACTGCTATATAGGACTATGGCTTGCATTATACTGCTATATATGACGATGGGGTGCATTATACTGCTATATATGATGATGGGGGTGCATTATACTGCTATATATGACTATGGAGGTGCATTATACTACTATATATGACTATGGGGTGCATTACACTACTTTATATGACTATGGAGGTACATTATATTACCATATATGACTATGGGGGTGAATTATACTGCTATATATTATGATGTGGTGCATTATACTACTATGTATGACTGTGGAGGTGCTTTATACTTTATTGAAAACTATGGGGTGCATTATACTACATGTATGACTAGGAGCTGTGCATTATACTTTATGGACGACTATGGGCTGTACAGTATATTATATAGAGGAGAATGGGATGCATTATACTATATGGAGGACTATGGGATGCATTATACTATATGAAGGACTATGGGAAGTGCGTTATACTTAAGCTCTGGAGCCCCATTACTCGAATGTACACCCCTGGTGAGTATAATGGCTTAGTTTTTTTTTTATACAATAAAGAACAGCGGCAGAATGGGGGACATATTCGGGATATATATATTCAGACTCTAGTTACGCCACTGGTCATAAGACACATGAAATCATTGTAAGTTCAATTAATATTCGGGGTCTGGAGTCATAAATTGGACTGGTTGGCGTTTAAGTTGGTTAACCATTTAGTTTCCAGGTTATCCTTTAAGTTGGATTTGTAAGTTGGGTATGGCTGAGCTGAGCAAAACCAGTGTAAGTCCAGCTGCTCCTCCTGGTCCGGTGTCATAGGATGGACTGCTCAGCATTTAAGCTGATAAACATCTACATTTCAGTTTACTCTCCTTGTTGGAGGTGCAAGCTGGACATGGCTGCAATAAGCTGAATAAAACCACTGTAAGTCCAGTTAAGGCTCCTAGTTGGAAGAGATGGCCTTGTGGACACAAAGTGATTAAACTGTTAATGCCCCAATCTACCCTCCTGGTATGGAGTGGTAAGATGAGCTTGATGGTGTCATGTTGGACAGCACTACAGTGGAGAAAATAAGTATTTGATACACTGACGATTTTGCAAGTTTTCCTACCTACAAAGAGTGTAGAGGTCTGTCATTTTTATCGTAGGTCACTTCATCTGTGAGAGACAAAATCTAAAAATCAGAAAATCACATTATATGATTTTTAAATAATTAAATTGCATTTTATTGCATGAAATAAGTATTTGATCACCTACCAACCAGCAAGAATTCTGGCTCTCACATACTTGTTAGTTTTTCTTTAAGAAGCCCTCCTACTCTGCACTCATTACCTGTATTAATTGCACTTGTTTGAACTTATTACCTGTATAAAAGACACAAGGCTGGGATGGGCTACAGGACAATAAGCAAGCAGCTTCACGAGACGCCAACAACTGTTGGCGCAATTATTAGAAAATGGAAGAAACACAAGATGACTAAGTCTTCCTCGGTCAGGGGCTCCATGCAAGATCTCGCCTCGTGGGGTAAGGATGATTCTGAGAAACGTCAGGAATCAGCCCAGAACTACGTGGGAGGACCTGGTCAATGACCTAAATAGAGCTGGCACCACAGTCTCAAACATTACCATTAGTTACACACTACGCTATCATGGATTAAAATCCTGCAGGGCACACAAGGTCCAGAGCTCACCCCAGCACATATCCAGGCCTGTTTGAAGTTGCCAATAACCATCTGGATGATCCAGAGGAGGCATGGGAGAAGGTCATGTGGTCAGATGAGATCAAAATAGAACTTTTTGGTGTCCACTCCACTCACCTTGTTTGGAGGAAGAAGAAGGATGAGTACAACCCCAAGAACACTCTCCCAACCATGAAGCATGGCGGGGGAAACCTCATACTTCGGAGGTGCTTTTTTTTGCAAAGGGGACAGGACGACTGCAATGTATTGAAGAGAGGATGGATGGGGTCATGTATCTTCCTTCCCTCAGTAAGCACGTTGAAGATGGGTTGTGGTTGGGTCTTCCAGTATGACAATGATCTGAAACACACAGCCAGGGCAACCTAAGGCGTGGCTCGATAAGAAGCATTTCAAGGTCCTGTAGTGGTCTAGCCAGTCTCCAGACCTGATCCCAGTAGAAAAGCTTTGGAGGGAGCTGAAACTCAATATTGCCCAGCAACAGCCCCGAAACTTGAAAGATCTGGAGAAGATCCGTATGGAGGAGAGGGCCAAAATCCCTGCTTTATTATGTGCAAACTTGGTCAAGAACTACAGGAAATATCTGACCTCTGTAATTGCAAACAAAGGTTTCTGTACCAAATATTAAGTTCTATTTTTCTATTGTATCAAATACTTATTTCATGCAATAAAATGCAAATGAATTATGTAATGTTAATCATACAATGTGATTTTTCTGGATTTTATTTTTAAACTTGGTCTCTCACAGGTGAAGTGACCTACGATAAAAAATACAGACCTCTACATTCATTGTAGGTGGGAAAACTTGCAAAATCGGCAGTGTATTAAATACTTCTTTTCCCCACCGTATAGCAGTCTGCCCTCCTAATGGAAGTTGGATCTGGATTCGCCAGTGTGGGGCTGATAAACCATCAATGTCCCAGTCTATCCTCCTAACTGGAGGAGCATGATGGACGGAGTTATACCGGTTCTAGTGAAAATATTCCAAGACCAGCATATCCTCTTGGTTGAAGTTGGAAAATGGACATATTAGAAATTAAGTCGGTGAAGCCATTATACCCAATAAGTATTTCAGGATTGAAGTCCTAAAATTGCTAGATTGAACTAAGTGGTGAGTTGGTTAAATATCCGGTCAATGTGCTTTTTGGGTGATTAAAACGGCAATTCTGCAATAAATATACAAGGGGAGGAATTGATGGATGAGTTAAAATGTCCACTTACCTGTCAGACTCCTGTAGCAAAGGAGTAACCTCTCCGCTAGTCAAGACGAATGCCTTCTCACTGCGTTTCTTCAGACGACTTAACGTTCCGCCCTATGGGACAAACCAAAAAGAAAAAAGATTGGTGAAGTTTGATTGAAATAAGGTATTAAATATTCTGGTTTCTGGATCCCCTTTGGCATTCTGGGATGCTCAATCTACACTTTATAGCAAAAAGTGGGGTAGATATTTTTGAACCATTAGGTGGTCATTGACACTGGAAGGGTTTCTTACTGTCCAGACCTTCGCCTTAGGGGGGCCTTACTTCAATGGAAAATATCAACAATATTGTGTTTGTGATCCAATTCTCTCGCATGCGAGATTCGGATCACAGGTGTGGAGAAGATGGAGCATTTAATTTCTCCATCTTCTCAATTGTGTGAGTCAGCCGGCGTATATTGGACTGCACTCAGATGACATCTGAGTGCAGTCCGATGTTTTTCACGTATCCATAGACTTGTATGGGCGCGTCGTCTGATATACTCTGCCAATTGCAGCATGCAGCAATTTTTTTCTCATGCTGACTTGGCATGAGAAAATAAACACTAGTTGGCACTGCCCCATAGTATAACATTGGAGTGAGTGCTATACTCATCCGAGTTATATGCCGGCTACTCAGCAGTGTCAGCGATCCCTAAAGGCATCACCTTGACAATCATGGCAATAAGCACATGACACAGATGTGTGGGCTCTGATTTTTTGGGGGGCAAAATGGTGCAGTGCTGAACTTCACCACAAACACCCCCAGCTACATGATGTGTAAACAGGACCCCAAGATTGTGTGAAGAGACGCTTACCTGGACCAGTCTCCTTCAAGCTGTCCGGGGTTAAAGACATAAAATGATTCCGGTTTAGAAATGTGCACATTCTATTTCATCTGTGATGTCATGGAATGTCGATGATGTCACGCGCCCTGTGATGTCATTAAAACTCTCACTGCTTTTTATGGATCCAGTTTACAACATCAACAAAAAATTAATTCAATAAAAAGACAAAACCCCGACCTCATTTTATAATTCTATGAGGCACATTGAAAAGGAGCCTTTTATTTTATCTATATTATCTACTGCTCTATGTACTAAAATAACACCCAGGACCCCATACTGCCATTCCTGACCACCCAAACTACAACTCCAATGTCCCCCCGAATTCACAGGAGCAAAAGAGCTGACAACAGAGAATGATGGCATACGCTACTAAATTTCTGTTACAAAGTGCTGTAATTCTACCACGTCAATGGCAAAACGATCCAAAAATGGAGCCCCATAAAGATGTCCCAACTTGAGCCCCCCCTATCTACATGCCTTACTAGAGCATAGGGGTGACATAGGGGGCGAGCGCCATTGTAGTCTGCCATAGAGGGGAGCCAGTGCAAAGAGCTGGAAGACCCCCAACAAATATGTATCATCACATTGTCATCCTCCTGCTATAGGGGGCATGGAAAACGCTGCTTCCCCAGCAATATAGCAGCTCATTGCTGGGGGTTTAGCTGCCATACTTGTTCATATCAACAGATCATCAGTGACTCCTCATTTAGGTAAGGGGTGGTCCTGAAAATGTCTTATTACAGAGTGTTTCTGGAGATCCATGATAAATCCGGGGGATACGCTATAAGTATACCAAAGCTTAAAAGTAATGTGCTCCCTACCTGGACTCGTCCCCTTCCAGCTGTCAGATCCTAGTGACACAAGATGGCTCTGGTGCAGAGCTTCATACATTCTACTCCAGCTGTCATGTCTATGATGTCATGTGCATTGTGATGTCATCATGGCTCTCACTGTTATTTCACATTTACAACCACAAGAAAAAGTTGATTTTAATTGTTTAAAAAAACAAAACTAAAAAACATTGTGGGTAATTGCAGCCTGTGATTATTTTACACACTATCATTAATATTTGGGGGGATTAGTCATGTCCTTCGCCTTCCCCTCCTGCACTGCACTTTATATGTTGTATATTATAATAATGGACAATCCACAAGCCCTGCTTGTAGAATATGTAATATATATACAGTACAGACCAAAAGTTTGGACACACCTCATTTAAAGATTTTTCTGTATTTTCATGACTATGAAAATTGCACATTCACACTGAAGGCATCAAAACTATGAATTAACACAGGTGGAATTATATACTTAACAAAAAAGTGTGAAACAACTGAAAATATGTCTTATATTCTAGGTTCTTCAAAGTAGCCACCTTTTGCTTTGATGACTGCTTTGCACACTCTTGGCATTCTCTTGATGAGCTTCAAGAGGTAGTCACCGGAAATGGTTTTCACTTCACAGGTGTGCCCTGTCAGGTTTAATAAGTGTGATTTCTTGCCTTATAAATGGGGTTGGGACCATCAGTTGTGTTGTGCAGAGTCAGGTGGATACACAGCTGATAGTCCTACTGAATAGACTGTTAGAATTTGTATTATGGCAAGAAAAAAGCAGCTAAGTAAAGAAAAACGAGTGGCCATCATTACATTAAGAAATGAAGGTCAGTCAGTCTGAAAAATTGGGAAAACTTTGAAAGTGTCCCCAAGTGCAGTTGCAAAGACCATCAAGCGCTACAAAGAAACTGGCTCACATGAGGACCGCCCCAGGAAAGGAAGACCAAGAGTCACCTCTGCTTCTGAGAATAAGTTTATCTGAGTCACCAGCCTCAGAAATCGCAGGTTAACAGCAGATCAGATTAGAGACCAGGTCAATGCCACACAGAGTTCTAGCAGCAGACACATCTCTACAACAACTGTTAAGAGGAGACTTTGTGCAGCAGGCCTTCATGGTAAAATAGCTGCTAGAAAACCACTGCTAAGAACAGGCAACAAGCAGAAGAGACTTGTTTGGGCTAAAGAACACAAGGAATGGACATTAGACCAGTGGAAATCTGTGCTTTGGTCTGATGAGTCCAAATTTGAGATCTTTGGTTCCAACCACCGTGTCTTTCTGCGACGCAGAAAAGGTGAACGGATGGACTCTACATGCCTGGTTCCCACCGTGAAGCATGGAGGAGGAGGTGTGATGGTGTGGAGGTGCTTTGCTGGTGACACTGTTGGGGATTTATTCAAAATTGAAGGTATACTGAACCAGCATGGCTACCACAGCATCTTGCAGTGGCATGCTATTCCATCCGGTTTGCGTTTAGTTGGACCATCATTTATTTTCCAACAGGACAATGACCCCAAACACACCTCCAGGCTGTGTAAGGGCTATTTGATCAAGAAGGAGAGTGATGGGGTGCTACGCCAGATGACCTGGCCTCCACAGTCACCAGACCTGAACCCAATCGAGATGGTTTGGGGTGAGCTGGACCGCAGAGTGAAGGCAAAAGGGCCAACAAGTGCTAAGCATCTCTGGGAACTCCTTCAAGATTGTTGGAAGACCATTTCCGGTGACTACCTCTTGAAGCTCATCAAGAGAATGCCAAGAGTCTGCAAAGCAGTCATCAAAGCAAAAGGTGGCTACTTTGAAGAACCTAGAATATAAGACATATTTTCAGTTGTTTCACACTTTTTTGTTAAGTATATAATTCCACATGTGTTAATTCATAGTTTTGATGCCTTCAGTGTGAATGTACAATTTTCATAGTCATGAAAATACAGAAAAATCTTTAAATGAGAAGGATGTCCAAACTTTTGGTCTGTACTGTATATACTAGATGGAGGCCCGATGCTATCGCATCGGGAGGGCAGTAATGTCACGATGGGGGCAGGCTTTGCAGTGCTGAGAATCTCTCCCCCCCATGTGCTCACCCACCTATCCACTCTCTCTTTCCCCCATGTGCTGACTTCTCCCGTCTGTGATCTCTTCTTTGACCTGTCTACCCCATGTGCTCTTCCCCTTGTCTGCTGTCTCTCTCCTTCCTGTGCTGTGTTCTCCCTTCATGTGCTGTCCCGTTTGAGCTGTCTCTCCCCTGTGCTCTGTCTCTTTCCCCTCTGTGCGCTTTCTCTCTCCCCCATCTGCTGTCTTCTCCTCTCATGTGATCTCTTCTTTGACCTGTCTACCCCATGTGCTCTCCCCCTTGTCTGCTGTCTCTCTCCTTCCTGTGCTGTGTTCTCCCTTCATGTGCTGTCCCGTTTGAGCTGTCTCCCCCCTGTGCTCTGTCTCTCTCCCCCTGTGCACTTTCTCTCTCCCCCATGTGCTGTCTTCTCCTCTCATGTGATCTCTTCTTTGACCTGTGTACCCCATGTGCTCTCCCCCTTGTCTGCTGTCTCTCTCCTTCCTGTGCTGTGTTCTCCCCTCATGTGCTGTCCCGTTTGAGCTGTCTCTCTCCCCCTGTGCTCTGTCTCTCTCCCCCTGTGCACTTTCTCTCTCCCCCATCTGCTGTCTTCTCCTCTTATGTGATCTCTTCTTTGACCTGTGTACCCCATGTGCTCTCCCCCTTGTCTGCTGTCTCTCTCCTTCCTGTACTGTGTTCTCCCTTCATGTGCTGTCCCGTTTGAGCTGTCTCCCCCCTGTGCTCTGTCTCTTTCCCCTCTGTGCGCTTTCTCTCTCCCCCATGTGCTGTCTTCTCCTCTCATGTGATCTCTTCTTTGACCTGTGTACCCCATGTGCTCTCCCCCTTGTCTGCTCTCTCTCTCCACCCCTGTGCTGTCTTCTTCCCTCATGTGTTCTCTCGTTTGAGCTATCTCCCCTCGCAGTAAATCAGACTGCCGCCATCTTTGTGCAGGCAGATAGCGGCGGTCACATTAAAACTGCGCATGCGCTCCTCCTGTACAAAGATGGCGGCAGTCAGTGAATCATTCGGCTGATCCCGGCGGCGGTGTGTTTGCGACAGTGTTCCGCTGGTGTTACCACGCAAGAGGCTGCGTATGGCGTATACCGTGTGTGTGGTGCTAACGGCGCATACAGAGTGTGTGTGTGTGTGGTGGTGCGTACGCCGTATTCAGTGTGTGTGTGTGTGTGGTGCGTATGGAGTATACAGTGTATGTGTGTGTGTGGTGCGTACGCCGTATACAGTGTGTGTGTGTGGTGTGTACGGCGTATACAGTGTATGTGGTGCGTAAGCCGTATTCAGTGTGTGTGTGTGTGTTGCGTATGGAGTATACAGTGTGTGTGTGTGGTGCGTACGGCGTATACAGTGTGTGTGTGTGGTGCGTACGGAGTATACAGTGTGTATGTGTGGTGCGTACGCCGTATACAGTGTATGTGTGGTGCGTACGGAGTATACAGTGTGTGTGGTGCGTACGTCGTATACAGTGTGTGTGTGGTGCGTACGGCGTATACAGTGTGTGTGTGGTGCGTACGGAGTATACAGTGTGTGTGTGTGTGTGAGTAAATTAACCTTAAAGAGTAAATCAACTTTTGGGACGTTTTTAATGTGGTTTAGGGTCATTAATTCTGAGCAGATTTGTGGGGACCCCAATCCTTTGCTCCTTTGCTTAAAAGGCCTCCTAGAAGAGCGCAGCTCAGTAGATAGGAGAGTACACTGAGCGGAGCAAATGCAGCAGAAAGTCACAGTCATGTCTCCTCACCTCTTCACTTCTAAGAGATCTGAGTGATCAGGGTCTCAGATTCGCACTAATCTGCTCAAAATTATAGGACCTAAATCATGTAATATATATCCCAAAATGTAAGTTACTTTTTAAACGTTTAATAGTTCCACTGCTTGCATCTAATCAGTACATTGGTTCCTATATGGTCCACAGTCTGATGATGACTGGTAACAACTCCCAGTATCTCCTTACCATTGCTAAGGACATACTGGGAGTTGTAGTTAAGTCCTCCATTCTCTGGAATTCCTATTGTTAGCAATGCCCTTCCTCCACCAATTGCAAATACAAAGGATCCATCCATGGGGTGAGATCTTGGGAATAATTGAATCGTACCTACATTTAAAAAAAAATAAATCTCCTATTCTTAATAATAACCGTATTTTTCGGACTATAAGATGCACTTTTTTCCTCCAAAATTTTGGAGGAAAGTGGGGGGTGCGTCTTATAGTCCGAATACTATATTATTGTATGGCAGCATGGTGGTGGGTGTGGGGGAGCCGCAGGGGTGGATTAAGAGTAGCAAGTGCCCCGGGCAGTTTAGAAGGCGCGGCCCCCACCCCCACACACACACACACATACACATACCTGTATGTATGACATGTCACATGATCCACTGTGATAGATCATGTGATAGTTCACGTGAAATTAATTTGGCACAATATTAATTATAATAATTTTTTTTATGCTGTGTGCCCACTACGCGTTTTTTAAGCTTTTCCGCAGCGGCAATTCCACTGCAGAAACGCTTAAAAAACGCTTGGTAGAAGGTCTGCCATGTTCCCCAATGATAATCCGCATGTGCTGTGTACATGCTGCGGAAATTTCTGCTGCGGATTATCATTGCGGAAAAATCCGCAGCAATAACAATTATTTTGCGGAAGCGTGGCGCTTTCGCCGCCATTGACTTGCATTGGAACACATGGAATCCGCATGACTGCATCTGTACATGCAGATTCCATGCGTTTCAATGTGCGGATGGTACCCGGGTTTGGAGAAAAGGAGACTCTCCTCCGGACCAGGGTACCATAGAACCTGTAAAAAAAGAATAAAATAAAAAATAAATATTATACTTACTTTCTGATGGCCCCCGGTGTCTTTATCCGATGCGTCCTGGCTTGCCGGCAGCTCACGATGGTCTGAAAAGGACCTGCCATGACGTCATTTAGTCATGTGACGGGTCACGCGACCGCTGACGTCGGCAGGCCATCAGAAGGTAATTATATATTTATTTTTTACCATTCTTTTACGGTCACACTATATAAATCCATGCCGGTTGCATGGATTTATATAGTGTGACCAAGTTGTCAAGTACTTTCCAAGTGATGCTAAAATCGCTTGGAAAGCGCTTGTCAACCCGCATGCGGAAATGCATGTGAAGAACGCTTCACATCCGCATGTCCCTGGCAGGTAATTTTATGACTCAATATTGAGCACACGTAACCATCTATACACAGCAGGAGGCCGCACTGCGCCATCTATACACAGCGGGAGGCCGCACGTAGCCATCTATACACAGCGGAAGGCCGCACGTAGCCATCTATACACAGCGGGAGGCCACACGTAGCCATCTATACACAGCGGGAGGCCACACGTAGCCATCTATACACAGCGGGAGGCCACACGTAGCCATCTATACACAGCAGGAGGCCGCACGTAGCCATCTATACACAGCGGGAGGCCACACGTAGCCATGTATACACGGCAGGATGCCGCACGTAGCCATCTATACACAGCGGGAGGCCACACGTAGCTATTTATACACAACGGGAGGCTGCATGTAGCCATCTATACACAGCGGGAGGCCACACGTAGCCATCTATACACAGCGGGAGGCCGCACGTAGCTATCTATACACAGCAGGGAGCCGCACAGTGCCATCTATACACAGTGGGAGGCCGCACGTAGCCATCTATACACAGCAGGAGGCCGCACGTAGCCATCTATACACAGCGGGAGGCCGCACGTAGCTATCTATACACAGCAGGGAGCCGCACGGTGCCATCTATACACAGCAGGAGGCCGCACGGTGCCATCTATACACAGCAGGAGGCCGCACGGTGCCATCTATACACAGCAGGAGGCCGCACGGTGCCATCTATACACAGCAGGAGGCCGCACGGTGCCATCTATACACAGCAGGAGGCCGCACGGTGCCATCTATACACAGCAGGAGGCCGCACGGTGCCATCTATACACAGCAGGAGGCCGCACGGTGCCATCTATACACAGCAGGAGGCCGCACGGTGCCATCTATACACAGCAGGAGGCCGCACGGTGCCATCTATACACAGCAGGGAGCCACACGGTGCCATCTATACACAGCGGGAGGCCACACGGTGCCATCTATACACAGCGGGAGGCTGCACGGAGCCATCTATACACAGCGTGAGGCAGCACGGAGCCATCTATACACAGCGTGAGGCAGCACGGAGCCATCTATACACAGCGTGAGGCAGCACAGAGCCATCTATACACGGCAGGAGGCCGCACGTAGCCATCTATACACAGCGGGAAGCCGCACGTAGCCATCTATGCACAGCGGGAGGCCGCACGGTGCCATCTATACACAGCGGGAAGCCGCACGGTTCCATCTATACACAGCGGGAGGCCGCACGGTGCCATCTATACACAGCGGGAGGCCGCACGGCGCCACCTATACACAGCAGGAGGCTGCACGGAGCCATCTATACACAGAGGGAGGCCGCACGGCGCCCCCTCCCAGAGACAGCAGGAGGCCACACGGTGCCATTGATACACAGCGGGAGGCCGCACGGAGCCATCTATACACAGCATGAGGCAGCACGGCGCCCCCCCCCAGAGACAGCAGGAGGCCACACGGCGCCATCTATACTCAGCAGGAGGCCGCACGCAGTCACGCACACACACAAACATATACAGACATATACATACACGCATAAACACATTTGAAACACAAAAATACATATAAACCGACATCACACAATGATATCTGCCTGCACACACATACATACATACATACACATACACACAGACAGACTCACACACACACACACACACACACACACACACACACACACACACTCACCATCCCCCGGCTCGGCTCCAGTCCTCCTGGCTCCTGCTCCTCTCCGGTGGTAAGTAGCAGTGCAGGCCGGGCGCGCACTGCGTGACGTCACAGCTAGGAGACACGGCCGCGCACAGGGCCAGCAGAGGGAAGTTAACTGCTGCAGTGCTGGCCCGGCCGAAGAAGAAGCAGCGGCTGTGCACCGCTGCTGGGGGAGTGGTCCGGGGCCCCCCCTGCCACTGTCTGCCGGTATGTGCCGCGGGGCTGCACATATAATGAGGGCAATCCGGCCATAGAGACCGGAGGCCCCGGGCGGTAGCCCGGATTGCCCTCATTATAATCCACCTATGGGGAGCCGCAGCGGGGGATCAGCAGGGCACAGGATTTTACAAATTGCAGAAAACCCATTTGATGTTAACTGTTTGGGCTTTTCTCATGCGCCGAGCATCACTCACGAGAAAAACAAGCTTCAAAGAACAAATGAGAGGAGACAGTCCATGCATTATGTGTCACGGTGGCGTGTCATTACCAACCCCCTTGCTGCAGCGCTCCCTAAATTCCCCACAATGTAGAAAAACCTTGTCCACACGTCACGGCTCTGAGCTGACTAGTCCTGGAGGATCGTGAGGTTCCTTCCTTACATCTCTCCTCAATTATCTCGGCTTCTGTACAATAGGCCGAGTCTAATGGGACGAAAAATGCGGCTGCAGAATAAAGGTTCTCTGGCATTTATCTACTCTGTGATCACCGTTCCTAATCCAATCGTGGAGGCGTTCCTGGCTGTTACAAGGAATTAGTAGGATTTCTAAAGTGTGACAGGCGAGGGTACAGCGCCTGTGCCGGTCATGGATTCTCAATAGAGGTGGCTGGGAATGGTCGCTCTCCACTGAAATGATCGGGGGGTGCACATACTTCCCACAAGAAAGCACTTGAATTGTCAAGGTCAATCTATTCTATAGCTGTAACTTTAGCCTTAAAGGAATTGATACAGTGGGTTACATCTGGTGCCCGGGGGGCAGTGTTTGGTATACTCTGTGTCCCTCTGAAGAAGCTAAAAAAGTGAAACGCGTGTTTAGGAGAGTGGCAGGCACATAATGGGTAAGGATCTCCTCATTACTGGTACTCAGGCGCAAAATACGTAGAATTTACACTACCCCGTGGATGTTCGGTTTCGACCAAACTTTAGTCCAAAGTTTGGTTCGGGTACCAGAACTTGAACCCGAACCCCATAGAAGTCAATGGTGACACAAACTTTGATGCTGTAAAATGGTTGTAGTAAGGGCTAGGAGGTCTCTCACTCTTAAAACGGACTTGTCAGTGTTCGGAGTTCAGCATTGGACACTAGGTGTCCGGTATGAACCCCAAACTTTACAGTTCGGGTTCGCTCATCTCTACACAACACTCGTTATACTGTTGTACTGATTCATTACACGTCTAGTCCCTGTGATTGACTATATATTCATTGTTGAGGACGCTCTTGCAGATGGGTCTAATCTCTGATGTCACGCCATCTGGAGGCTGAATCTTGAACTAAGTGCTCTTGTAATACAGGTTTTAATATTACGCTAATAAAATATATACTGTATACTGTACAATAGCTTTCTGACCCCGTTACACAGTTTTTGAGCACTTGAGCTGAAGTTGTTAAAGCTCAATTGGTGTTTTGCATAGTCTGAGGGGGCTATAGGTGTAATTCTGCTGAGATTTTGACTTCGATGCGAGTTGCAGTTACATTGGCATAATACTCTGTTCCATGTACAATATTATGTAGAACAGAGTTTTGATTCTAAATGGACTGTAAATTAAACAGTATGTCCTGGAACAGTACCAATACACATGCTCTGTAACTTGCCATCCACTCTTTTGGAGTGGACGATTGCTCTTTATCAGCATTCTGTCAGCACTATAGGTCCTGGGACATCCCTTCTCCCATTACTCAGCACGTATTGCTTCCGCCATTGCTTAATGAGATGCCTGCAATTAACTGAAAGACTGAATCTCTGTTAAGCCTGCATATACAGTTTGACAGGCAGGAGCAGAGAGACGAAGGCCAAGCCCCACTTCCGGTAATCCATATAGGGGGGTTTCTGCTGCTAGAGACAAATTACACTTAGACAGAAGGGAGACCCTACCGGCCGACACTTTTAGGTTATCTAACCCCTGAAAAGTAACTCCAACTTAATAGAACTTTATAAAGGGATTTTGCACATTATCTATCGAATGAGATCAAGTACAGGGACCATTTAATTTGTATTAGGGTTCAACTCACCTGCAAACACCATGGATTTCGCAGGCTTAAAGCCGGGCAGAGCCACTGGCTGCTTCAGTAAATGCAGAGTGTCTCCTATTTGTGCTTCCTGTGCGTCCTTCATCCCAGCCATTAGATAACCTACTTGCCCAGCATATCTTAGAAGCAATGAGAGTAATATATATTCACAATTAGTGCAGATTCATCAAATTCTACATTGAATATCAGGTACAAATCTACCATAAAAGAAGGTAGCAACGGCTCTGAGACCCAGCACTGCATGAGTTCACTACAGCTATATACAGCTGGCACTAGAGGGCGCTCACTGGAGACAGACTTCTACTGCTGCGGGTGGGTCCAATACTAGCTGTACATAATCACATGTCAACAGCTCCCCCTGGTGGTGGCTGCATGCAGCAAAAATAGTATTTCATCTAGTTACATTCATTTAAGTCAGAAATGCTGTGACATTAGTCAGCACTGAATTTTGGATGTAAAACTATTTTGGATCTATCAACATATATGTTATAACTTCCCAGAGCCTAAATACCACATCAGAGAGCTCTGCTAATCGCACTGTAACAAGCTGAGAACCATCATACGGCCATAACAGATTTGTATTGAATGGCAATAAAAACACAAAATTGTATTTTAATTTGCAGAACTTTCCATAACACAATATTGACATTTTATTTGCTTTAATAACAGATTCCCCTTTCAGCTCTGCTCTCTCCTGGGCACCAAACATCCATGTATATTCATAGAAAGCAGCAGACAGGAGCATCAGTACTGCATGCAGGATTAGAGCGCCATCTAGTGGCACTATAAGAATATTCCTAGTGTGCTAAAATGTCGCTCTATTATATCCTGCACAGGGTCGTACACTATTTTAAATGATTTGGATATCGGAAAAAATTACTTTAAAAAAATGATGGAAAAACCCTTTTAAAAAGACACAGAAAGCAATAAGGAAAAAGCACAAACAAAAGAAGTGGTGCTGAGATGGGCCGGCTGCAGTTTATGCAGATCCTTGGGTGACAAAGTGCATGTGGGATAATCTTCACTTTTACAATTTTTTTTTATCCTTGCCTTCTAAAAGCTAGAAAACTTTTTTTCCAGTAGATTCGTTGTATCTGGGCTTTTTTTTCAGTAGATTCATTGTATCTGGGCTTTTTTTCCAGTAGATTCGTTGTATCTGGGCTTTTTTTCCCAGTAGATTCGTTGTATCTGGGCTTTTTGTCCAGTAGATTCGTTGTATCTGGGCTTTTTTTCCAGTAGATTCGTTGTATCTGGGCTTTTTTCCAGTAGATTCGTTGTATCTGGGCTTTTTTTCCAGTAGATTCGTTGTATCTGGGCTTTTTTCCCAGTAGATTCGTTGTATCTGGGCTTTTTTCCCAGTAGATTCGTTGTATCTGGGCTTTTTTCCAGTAGATTCGTTGTATCTGGGCTTTTTTTCCAGTAGATTCGTTGTATCTGGGCTTTTTTTCCAGTAGATTCGTTGTATCTGGGCTTTTTTTCCAGTAGATTCGTTGTATCTGGGCTTTTTTTCCAGTAGATTCGTTGTATCTGGGCTTTTTTCCAGTAGATTCGTTGTATCTGGGCTTTTTTTCCAGTAGATTCGTTGTATCTGAGCTTTTTTTCCAGTAGATTCGTTGTATCTGGGCTTTTTTTTTCAGTAGATTCGTTGTATCTGGGCTTTTTTCCCAGTAGATTCGTTGTATCTGGGCTTTTTTTCAGTAGATTCGTTGTATCTGGGCTTTTTTTGCAGTAGATTCGTTGTATCTGGGCTTTTTTTCCCAGTAGATTCGTTGTATCTGGGCTTTTTTTCAGTAGATTCGTTGTATCTGGGCTTTTTTTGCAGTAGATTCGTTGTATCTGGGCTTTTTTTTCCCAGTAGATTCGTTGTATCTGGGCTTTTTTTGCAGTAGATTCGTTGTATCTGGGCTTTTTTTTCGCAGTAGATTCGTTGTATCTGGGCTTTTTTTTCCCAGTAGATTCGTTGTATCTGGGCTTTTTTTCCAGTAGATTCTTTGTATCTGGGCTTTTTTTCCCGTAGATTCGTTGTATCTGGGCTTTTTTTTCCAGTAGATTCGTTGTATCTGGGCTTTTTTTTCCAGTAGATTCGTTGTATCTGGGCTTTTTTTTCCAGTAGATTCGTTGTATCTGGGCTTTTTTTTCCAGTAGATTCGTTGTATCTGGGCTTTTTTTCCAGTAGATTCGTTGTATCTGGGCTTTTTTTCCAGTAGATTCGTTGTATCTGGGCTTTTTTCCCAGTAGATTCGTTGTATCTGGGCTTTTTTTTCCAGTAGATTCGTTGTATCTGGGCTTTTTTTCCAGTAGATTCGTTGTATCTGGGCTTTTTTCCAGTAGATTCGTTGTATCTGGGCTTTTTTCCCAGTAGATTCGTTGTATCTGGGCTTTTTTCCAGTAGATTCGTTGTATCTGGGCTTTTTTCCAGTAGATTCGTTGTATCTGGGCTTTTTTTCCAGTAGATTCGTTGTATCTGGGCTTTTTTCCCAGTAGATTCGTTGTATCTGGGCTTTTTTTTCCAGTAGATTCGTTGTATCTGGACTTTTTTTCCAGTAGATTCGTTGTATCTGGGCTTTTTTTTCCAGTAGATTCGTTGTATCTGGGCTTTTTTTCCAGTAGATTCGTTGTATCTGGGCTTTTTTCCAGTAGATTCGTTGTATCTGGGCTTTTTTTCCAGTAGATTCGTTGTATCTGGGCTTTTTTTTCCAGTAGATTCGTTGTATCTGGGCTTTTTTTCCA
Source organism: Phyllobates terribilis (assembly GCF_046119375.1). Lineage (NCBI taxonomy): Eukaryota > Metazoa > Chordata > Amphibia > Anura > Dendrobatidae > Phyllobates > Phyllobates terribilis. The sequence continues at coordinate 1,894,116 of NW_027363027.1, forward strand.
GTAGATTCGTTGTATCTGGGCTTTTTTCCAGTAGATTCGTTGTATCTGGGCTTTTTTTCCAGTAGATTCGTTGTATCTGGGCTTTTTTTTCCAGTAGATTCGTTGTATCTGGGCTTTTTTTCAGTAGATTCGTTGTATCTGGGCTTTTTTCCCAGTAGATTCGTTGTATCTGGGCTTTTTTTCCAGTAGATTCGTTGTATCTGGGCTTTTTTTCAGTAGATTCGTTGTATCTGGGCTTTTTTTGCAGTAGATTCGTTGTATCTGGGCTTTTTTTTCCAGTAGATTCGTTGTATCTGGGCTTTTTTTTCCAGTAGATTCGTTGTATCTGGGCTTTTTTTCCAGTAGATTCGTTGTATCTGGGCTTTTTTTCCAGTAGATTCGTTGTATCTGGGCTTTTTTCCAGTAGATTCGTTGTATCTGGGCTTTTTTTCCCAGTAGATTCGTTGTATCTGGGCTTTTTCCCAGTAGATTCGTTGTATCTGGGCTTTTTTTCCAGTAGATTCGTTGTATCTGGGCTTTTTTCCAGTAGATTCGTTGTATCTGGGCTTTTTTCCCAGTAGATTCGTTGTATCTGGGCTTTTTTCCCAGTAGATTCGTTGTATCTGGGCTTTTTTCCCAGTAGATTCGTTGTATCTGGGCTTTTTTTGCAGTAGATTCGTTGTATCTGGGCTTTTTTTCCAGTAGATTCGTTGTATCTGGGCTTTTTTCCCAGTAGATTCGTTGTATCTGGGCTTTTTCCCAGTAGATTCGTTGTATCTGGGCTTTTTTTTCAGTAGATTCGTTGTATCTGGGCTTTTTTTTCCCAGTAGATTCGTTGTATCTGGGCTTTTTTCCAGTAGATTCGTTGTATCTGGGCTTTTTTCCAGTAGATTCGTTGTATCTGGGCTTTTTTTGCAGTAGATTCGTTGTATCTGGGCTTTTTTCCAGTAGATTCGTTGTATCTGGGCTTTTTTTTCCAGTAGATTCGTTGTATCTGGGCTTTTTTCCAGTAGATTCGTTGTATCTGGGCTTTTTTCCCAGTAGATTCGTTGTATCTGGGCTTTTTTCCAGTAGATTCGTTGTATCTGGGCTTTTTTCCCAGTAGATTCGTTGTATCTGGGCTTTTTTTCCAGTAGATTCGTTGTATCTGGGCTTTTTTTGCAGTTAGAGCTGTAGTTTTTATAAATATTTTCTGATCTTTTTATTACTTTTCTTGGTGAGGCAAAGTGAACAAAATAAACTCCAGAGATTCTGCCGCTTCATCTTTTTTCTTCTTTTTCATTCCATCATCCACTCGATAGGATTTCTAGAAGATATTTTTTTTAGTTTTAACACGAACAGATGTGGTGAAGCCAAAAATGATGTAACGGGAGAATTTAACTTTGCAGGCTCAGGTCACCGAAAACATCCAATGGCTTTACCGCTACAGTGTAGAGTAAAATGACCAATCTCATATTAATCCCAGTTATGGGATGGGCTTCATAGTTGTACAATCATGGAAGACATGGAGGCCTTCAGTAGGATCCTTGGCTGTCAAGACAATGCCATTGCCACATAACACTCATATGATTGATGACATGACATGGCTTTATAACTGATGGGGAGCCGTACCCCTTCAAGCCCCACTGATTCTCAGAAAGAGGGGGATGCTGTCTTTGCCTGCACAGCGGCACTCTAAGGCTATGTGCCCACGATGCAGAAATGCTCCGGTTTTTTCCTGAACGTTTCTGTATCTCCCTGGCATGCGGATTTTACATGCGTTTTTTTCAGCCAGGGACAAGCGTTTGTCACGCGTTTTGCACATGCGATTTCGCATGCGGGTTGTCAAGCGCTTTCCAAGCGATTTTAGCATCACATGGAAAAGTGCTTGACAACTTGATCACACTATATAAATCCATGCAACCGGCATGGATTTATACAGTGTGACCAAGTTAGTTAAAAAAAAGAATAAAAATGGTAAAAAATGTAAAAAAACATTATACTCACCTTCCAATGGCCCCCGGTCTCCTTATCCGATGCGACCCGTCACATGACTAAATGACGTCATGAAAGGTCCTTTTAGACCATCGCGAGCCGCCGGGGAGCCAGGACGCATCACTAAGGAGACCGGGGGCCATCAGAAGGTGAGTATAAGGTTTATTTTTTATTTTAAATTCTTTGTTTTTTAACAGGAACTATGGTACCCGGGTCTGGAGGAGAGTCTCCTCTTCTCCAGACCCGGGTACCATCCGCACATTGAATCGCTTAATATCCACATGTGTACATGTAGTCATGCGGATATTAAGCGATTCAATGCAAGTCAGTGGCGGCAAAAACGCCGCGCTTACGCAAAATAATTGGTAGTGCTGCGGATTTTTCCTCAATGATAATCCGCAGCGGAAATTTCCGCAGCATGTGCACAGCACATGCGGATTATCATTGGGGAACATTGCAGACCTTCTACCAAGCGTTTAAGCGTTCCTGCGGCGGAATTGCCGCTGCGGAAACGCTTAAAAAACGCATAGTGGGCACACAGCCTTACGCGGTGAAATGAGCTGCATCTGGATCTCGTCCACCTAAAGGGACTGTCAGCAGAGAATGACTGTTCAAACTAAGTCCCAACTCTCGGTGCTTCATGACGGGGTCAATCATTTATATACACCTTCCCACCTGCTTGTTTGCCCTCTATCCACACCCTCCTCTTCTTTGATTGACAGCTCTGGCTTCATAGAACCAGAGAAGGAAGGAGACAGAGGTAAAACAAGCAGGTGGGAAGGTGTATATAAAGGATTGGCCCACGCCGTGATCCACAGAGCGCTTGTACTTGGTTTCAACAGTCATTCTGTGCTGACAGTCCCTTTAAAATCAGTGTTTCCCAAACTCCAGTCCTCACGGCCCCCCACAGGTCATGTCTTCAGGATTTCCATAGTATTGCACAGGTGAGAGAATTCCTGATTCCTTGATGATACTTTCATCACATGTGTAATACTGAGGAAATCCTGAAAACCTGACCTGTTGGGGGCCATGAGGACTGGAGTTTGGGAAACACTGCTTTAAATGGAGTGGTGCTGCAGTTTTATTATTCAGCAATTAGCAGGATCCCCCAACAATTTCTTAAGCAATGAGAAAATGCAGTCCCTAATGATGTCCTCTGACAATAAGCGGATCATGGACAGCAGATGCATTGGGTTCTGCATTTCTTGGAGAATGGGATGGGGCAGCTTCTGTCTTCTCAGTGATACAATCAGGAAGGAGATGCAGCGTGAGACAATCCCTGTCTACATCTTTGATCTGATCATCAATACAGAGGGCTGATTGGTGAAGACAGAGGGAAAGGCTAATAAAATTATTAAAAAAAAACTTAGTTTTTCGGCTGCCACTTCCTCTGGGGTCAGTATGCCAACCTCATTGACTTCATAGCACTTGCCAGAGTGGGCAGACACGATTTTATTGCCTTTACACACGTCACCTCCACACAGGGCGATGCTGCTACGACGCCTCTGTAGTGATCAAACGTGGAGTGAAACAGCAGGGCTTTAAGAGGGCTGCCCTTTTCAATCTTGGGACTAAAACAGAAAAATAAGACATCCTGTTAAGGGGGATAAAGGTAAGTAAACCGCGTTCAGTCCAGAGTGATGAATTCCAAAAGACAAAGTTTATTCCGCCATCACATAACGTTTCGACCTGTTATAGGTCTTTATCAAGTATATACAAAGACATACAGGGATACTGATCCCCTTTAAGGAAAATCAGTGGCCAGAACCCTTTAAATTCCCCTTAAATGGTCCAAAACTGAAACTGTGGGAACAATATAATCCACTTAGGGTTCAGCAAACTTACAGTCAAGGGTTTGATAAAATTATCTACACCCTTGTGTCTCCGGAAAGCATAGCGGACGTTCACGTGCTGAAAATGCCGACCAGTGCTGGAGTGAGCGGAGGTCCGCAGCTTGTGACACTCCTGCTGTAGTGAAACTACAGGTCCCAGCAGACTGACGGTCTCTCATCAAGTTATGCTGGGAGCCGCAGTTTCACAAATAGTGCTAGAGGATCCATGTCAGAAATATGAGGCTGCCACTAGGGTTTCTCCCACAAATATGTAATCGGACGTGGAGCAGATCTGCACGTGGATGAGCCATATTCTCTATCTGTGAGCATACTACTCCTTCACTCAGATTCTAAGTGGTTCTGCAGCGCATCTGTGCAGAGCAAGCTGTCAATCAAAATCCGGGCCGGGTTTACAGCCGTCGCCCCTGATATAGCGAGCGGTGCTGTGATCCAAGACTGTAGCCGCTCCGTGCACAACGATGAGTGAAGGCCGGCGGCTGCATGGAGGAAAGAAGTTAATTTTCTCCCGATACCTACACTATCAATAAGGCGGCCGGGCAGCATTGTAACAATATTTATCTGCAGATTAACCCTATACCTGCAGGTACATAGCATTTTCCAAGGTGACAGGTTCCCTTTAATAAAGAGAAGATGGATAGAGCCGCATTAGTCCGTACTCTCGGTGGAAGCCTCCTGACATCTTCTTGAAGAACACTTTCCACATTTGTTCCAAGCTTCCCCGACATCTAATAGAAATAAACAGAGAAATGAATTTCTTAATACAGTTTAGAACTCGGCTACAACGAATCAGAAGAAATGAAACCTGTTTGAAGCTGACAAGCAATCAAGCCCCTCCGTAAGCCACACAGAACATGGCTACTTATGTCATCTGCAGGTGCTGAAATGGTATAAGATCTGTAGGGGGTGTTGTAGAGCAGAGAAGTTGATCAGACTGATAGACATATCTGTGGGAAGAGAGTCAGCAAAACTGGCATTTTATGCAGTGAAAAGTCCTGCCGTATGTACACTAGTCCAGTGGGCGGTCCTACTAAGTGATTGACAGTTCCCTGTATGACCATGCAGGCAAAGATAGCTGTCAATCACTAGTAGGACCGCCCACTGGACTCATCTGTATAAACAGCAGGATTCCACTGAATAAATTTATACAGGAAAAACATCTATCTTTGTACCGTATTAGCCAGTAGATAGAAGAGTATTTAGATTTGAGAGTCCTCAGTGGTTGATACCATCTTTTCCGTTAGCCATTAAAAGGTAACAAATTTCAGGCTTTCCAGACTACTCAGGTCTCAGGTCTGCCTGATGAAGAAGCCTGAGTAGTCTGGAAAGCTTGCAATTTGTTACCATCTTTTCAGTTAGCCATTAAAGGTATCAACCACTGAGGACTCTCAAATCTAATGAATAAATTACAATTTATACTGAATCTTCTCCCACAAACCTATATATCGTTCTGCTCAGTTTCTCATGGATAAAACCTGTACATCTGAATGGAGCTTTAATGTTGTTATTACAATCAGGTAAACGCAGATCACAAAATCTTTCATATGATCATTTTTTTAACACGTAAAACCCCAATGGGTCGTTCTTAGACCTGTGTAGCTTACCAAGCCCAATTTCTAAAAGTTGCAAGAGTGCTGTAAAATAGGAAGCTGCACATTTTTGCACAAAAATGATGCATCACAAGTTTTTTTTAAACACCAAAAATTGATGTAAATTCCTCGCTACATTGCCCCTTTTCCAGCCACATTTTGTAGAAAAAAATAAAAGACAAGGTACAGACAGCGGAGTTAAATTTGCCTACAGGAATGATTTTGATCTGGAGCGCATCGTACCCGGATACAGTCACTAGCGGGAACGTCAAACATCTTCTCAATTTGTTTCTCCACCCTTTCCGGATCTGCATTCTTCAAGTCTATCTAAAAGCAAAAGTATAAATACTAATTATTTATCAAAGCTGGACAACATCTAGAAACCATAGAATAAAACTGGCTTAAAATATAGTGTGAACAAGAGTTTAGGGAGAGATGTACAACTGGCACTGGCCTATAAAAGGGATTGTGTAATCGTACAAAACTAGCAAAAATGTAAAGTGCCTGGAAAACAAGGAACGTGCAATTTACCTCTTAGTAAAATCCTATGCTTTCTCAAGAACAGAGGAATTTTAATTTCATATTCTTTTTTAATCAAATCATTTTTATTGAAAAACTCCAACTACAAATATTCCATCTTTCAAGTAACATACATGACATAGTAATTCCATAGTAAAAATATGAACAAAGTATCTGAACTTCAATTCCCATAACCCACCCTAAACCCAAATCCCAACACTCCAGAGAGAACCATTTTCAGAGCAGTTCTAGAATAACGGACTATAGCATTCGTAGAAGGGGAAGAAGATAAAAAAGTGACTAACAAAGGGGTAGCAGCGTTTTAATGTGATCATTTACTGCTTGATGCCTGAGCCGGGGAGTGCACGCTGAAAACTGTTGCAGGCTGCTGTAATCACAGGACACAAGCAAACAGCATGGCATTTCCTATCAGCAGGGAGGAAGTAAAGGGAACAGTAATGAAAGTCTCCTCCTACTCCGCTCCATATTGAAATGAATAGTGTGCATCCTACAAATGAGATGCATACAGCAAACAATTGATTTTCCATACATAGGTTTTGAGTTGACCACTGGATATACACATGTGTATCACTAATTACCAGAACTGGAAATCGAAAAAAAAGACGAGCAAGTTTGGGGTGAATCCAGCCTTCATTACTGCACAGCCGCTCATAGAGGGATCGGTACTAGGAACAGCAGGAGTGCCGGCGATGGTCACAGATTTACCTGCTGCGGGACTGAAGGAGTCTGATCGCGCTCGGCTCGAAGCTTTTTACCTGGTTTACGACAGGAATAATTGAAAGCTGTGCTTCAAAGGCGAGGAAGAAGTTTGCCACCGTCTATTAGAAAATAGACAAACTTAGGATAGAAACAATATGAACATATACCCTGCTATAAGTAAGTAAAAAGCAATAGGAAATATATATAATATAGGGTACTTAGTAAACATGTTTATTGATTAAAAAAAAAAAAAGCCATCCCACCAGCACCAAGGTGTACCCAGTCAGTTATGTGAAGTATATAATAAAATACACTTTAGTACAATATTAGTATCTTGTCCCTTTAAATCTGCAGCTACTTCTGTCACCATGGTAACTGCATTCATACTCAGCCAATTGGATTGCTCGGTTTGAATTAGAAGAAAAAAAAAAAAAGTCCTATATGGTCAGTTTGTTCCATCTCATCTGAGTGTGAAGACAGACACCTGCGATCAGCGAGATTATAGGTATAAGACGTGATATAATATAACGGACGGAGCCACATCCCATCACACGCACTCAGCGACCACAACTGACAGGAATCAGCACATTTATCAGAGGAGAAGTCATTATTCCCCAACACATGATAAGTGACAACTTCTAGATCTGCTGGGAACCCAACTAATCCCTGCTAGACCCTCCCCGGACCACCGCTCCATTCATTCTCTATGCAGGAGAAAGCTGAGTACAGCGCCCCCCATAGAGAATGAACGGACCGGCGGTTGAACATTTGCACTTCGCTCACTTCTATCTATAAGTGCTGTTCTGCTGATTGGGTCATAGCGGCCAAACCCACCGATCTAAGAGTCATCACCTATCCAGAGATCAGTGAGAACTTCTTCCAACTAGACATCCCCTTTAATGGAAGAGATCACATATCTAACAGCCAATCCTATTCATTCCCAATCTTCCCTGTGCCCAGTAATGCCCCTGGGTATATCGCCAATATGAGCCAATCACCAAACCCTCTGCTGACTGTTCCCCATGTTTTATAGATTTTGGAGACGTTTCTACAAGAGAAGATCTCAGCGGCCACCATGGGGATGGGTTACTCTGCCAGCGATGGAGCAGGTAGTATCCACCAGCCTGTGATATCTCACCTTCCTCCATATTCTGCTCTTACATGCGTTTCTTCAGCTTTACCCCTTCCCAACAGAACCAATTGATGGTTTTTTCTGTTTTTTTCCTTCGCTTTTTCCAAGGGCTATAACTTTTTCATGTCTGTCCACATAGTGTGAGGTCTTGTTATTTTGCAGGATGAGCGGTACTTATAAATCCCACCATTCATTTACCACATAGTACTAGAAAACGGGGAAAAAAGTCCAAGTGCAGTAAAAGTGCGAGGAAAAAAAAGCCTGACCCTGTTTATCTGGGAAGGGTTTTAACGGCGCACATAGTGTGGTGAAAATGACCTGGTAATAGGATCCTACTCCTCAGTGTGATCACAGCAACACCAAACTTCTCCAAGAGTTTTGGCAAAAGAAAAAAACTTTTTTTGATGGTGTCACCATTTTTTCTGAGACCCGTAACATTTTCGTTTTTCGGGTTGATGGAGCTGTGTGGGGCTTATTTTTTGAAGGGCAAGAGGACTTTATTGATAACATTTTGGGACACATATGACATGGTCATCGCTTCTTACAGGGTTTTCTGTAGTATTGTGGCGAACGAAAAAAATGCAATTTTGTCTTTTTGAATTTTTTTCTGTGTTCACTGATCGTTTATTTTTTTTTTATATTTGGATAGATTGTATTTCTCTGAAAGAGACCATACCACAAATGTGTATATTTTTATTATCTTTATTTTTAGTGGGAGGTGAGTTGAACGTGTGGGGTTTTAAGATTTTAAACTTTTTTTTTTTTTTTAATTTTCACTGCATTTGTATACATTATCTGATTGCTTGTGCTATATACAGCGATACCACAGTAATGCTCCATATAGCAAAATCACGGTCTTCTTTACAGCCCAAATGAAGCTTTATGATGACAGGCACGGAGGCTTCAGCAGACCCCCGGATGTCATAGCAGTCCATCTGCGCCCTGTGATCGCGTCACAGGAGCGCCGGTGGGCGCATGGAACGATGCGTCCCAATGCCGGCGCGCTGTTAATGCTGCTGTTAGAGATTGACAGCAGCACTGAACAGGTTAACAGTGGTGGGCAGATCTTCGCTCCACTCGCAGCTCTTAGAGGCAGGTCCTGGTTGTTTGTCACAGCCATTATCTGCCATGTACGGGGCGAGCTGACTCTGCTCCATACACCCGCTACTGACTTATACCAGACATGTACGGCAGATGTTGGTAAGGAGTTAAAGCGGTTGTCCTGCTTTGCGGCCATTTGTTTTTTTTACTTTAATGCAAGTATTTGGGGCTAAAATTGATTTCTGTAATTGAGTTTCATTAAAAATGTTGCCTTCTGTAGCATCTGTGCTGCACTGTCTATTCCTGGCTGCAAAATTAGCTAACTGAGAATCTATCAGTGAGCTCCTTCTGACAGTCTTAAGGGAGAGTTTGTAGATCTTTCATCTGTTTTTTTTCCTGAGTGCCTTTTAGCTGATCTATGCCCAAAGAAAACATGAAACTTGAATGTGCAGGGAAGCAATAAGTCTGTAATAACCAGTGAAAAATGAAATCTAAATGTAAAAAATTACTTTTAGTAGTAAATACGTGGACATAAGAAAATACACACTGCTCAAAAAAATAAAGGGAACACCTAAACAACAGAATATAACTCCAAGTAAATCAAACTTCTCTGAAATCAAACTGTCCACTTAGGAAACAACACTGATTGACAATCAATTTCACATGCTGTTGTGCAAATGGAATAGACAATAGATGGAAATTATTGGCAATTATCAAGACACCCTCAATAAAGGAGTAGTTCTGCAGGTGGGGACCACAGACCACATCTCAGTACCAATGCTTTCTGGGTGATGTTTTGGTCACTTTTGAATGTTGGTTGTGCTTTCACACTCGTGGTAGCATGAGATGGACTCTGCAACCCACAGAAGTTGCTCAGGTAGTGCAGCTCATCCAGGATGGCACATCAATGCGAGCTGTGGCAAGGAGGTTTGCTGTGTCTGTCAGCGTAGCGTCCAGAGGCTGGAGGCGTTACCAGGAGACAGGCCAGTACACCAGGAGACATGGAGGGGGCCGTAGGAGGGCAACAACCCAGCAGCAGGACTGCTACCTCCGCCTTTGTGCAAGAAGGAACAGGAGGAGCACTGCCAGAGCCCTGCAAAATGACCTCCAACAGACCACAAATGTGCATGTGACGCGCCCCTGGGCCTGTGTCGCGCTGCGTTGCGCACGCGGGAGCTTACCCGGAGCCGGATCTCTTGAGGGTTGTAGTCTCGTGGCGGTGATCCGGTCCGTGCCCAGGGAGTCAGACTAAGTGGCGCTGTATTAGCGGAAGATGTTGGACGACTACGCCACCCGTTGAGTACAGCTAAGGAGCTGCTGCTGCAGGGCAGACCGCTGAGGCCGGTGGTAGGATTGTGCAGCGTGATAGTATAACCCCCAACGGGAGGGGTATGGCCTCAGGGCAGCCGACGTGGATGATGGGGGTCGCAGGAACCACTCAGAGACGATGCGGTGTAGTTCAGGGTCTTTACTGGTGACAAAGATAGACCCTCCCGGAGTACTGGCTAGCGATTGGGGCCTGGTCAGTCCTTGAGCAGATGGGATCTCCCCTGGCCAGGCGGAGTTGTAGGCCTCCCAAACTGACTGTACTCTTCTGGCTACCTTGCTAGAGGCGGGTATAAGTAGCCCACGTCCCTGAGTGTACCGTGTGGTGCTCACCCGTATGGCCGGTGACTCGGGGCCTTCTAGTGGCGTCCGCTCCACGACGGCGGTGCTGGTCCCACGCGTGTGACCGTGCCTTCGGGTTTCTTGGCCAGAGGACCTGAAATCCCCTGCCTGACGGATTCTGCTGATGGGTAGGAGTTAGTTCCCACAGCCTCGGACTCCGGGTCCGGTAAGAAATCTTCTCAGTCAGGGCGAGCTCTGCAGCTGCCAGCCCCTGACTCCTTGTAACACTGCTCCCACAGAGCTCCTGTTGTTTCTTCCCATAGCTGCTTCTCTTCTCTACTCCTGGCATGGCCCAGGAGCTGGGCCCAGCCGGAGCCACAGCTCCCTGTCAGCCCTCCTGGCTGAACTCTCCCTCTGAACTCACTAACCCTGCCTCAGCCCCAGGTTTATATAGGGGAAGTTCTTCCCCTCCCAGGACTGGGCAGGAGGTGTGGCATGCATAGGATTCCTGACCAAGAGACCTCCCACCTGCTCTCAGACATAACATTGTTGTTACTGTGGAAACCAGACCCCTGGGGTGCCACACATGTGTCTGCACAAACGGTTAGAACTGACTCCATGAGGGTGGTATGAGGGCCCAACGTCCACAGATGGGGGTTGTGCTCACAACCCAACACCGTGCAGGACGCTTGGCATTTGCCACAGAACACCAGGATTGGCAAAGTCACCACTGTCTCCCTGTGCTCTTCACAGATGAAAGCAGGGTCACCCTGAGCACATGTGACAGACGTGACAGAGTCTGGAGACGCCGTGGAGAGCGATCTCCTGCCTGCAACATCCTTCAGCATGACCGGTTTGGCAGTGGGTTAGTAATAGTGTGAGGTGGCATTTCTTTGGAGGGCCGCACAGCCCTCCATCTGCTCGCCGGAGGTAGCCTGACTGCCATTAGGTACAGAGATGAGATCCTCAGGCCCCTTGTGAGACCATATGCTGGTGCGGTTGGCACTGGGTTCATCCTAATGCAGAACAATGCCAGACCTCATGTGGCTGGAGTATGTCAGCCTCATTTTGACTTGTTTTAAGGACATTACATCAAAGTTGGATAAGCCTGTAGTGTGTTTTCCACTTTAATTTTGGGGGTGACTCCAAATTCAGGCCTCCATTGGTTAATAAATTTGATTTCCATTGATGATTTTGTATGAACATTTGCTAAAGAAGAACTGCGCCCAGCGGAGCCAAGCTGAAGGAAGAGAATGGACTTGATCTGTCTTCAGACATTTTTTTAAGTTGCCCCTCAGGAAGGGGCCAGTTCACTTTTTAGCTGGGTTAAAATACACTGCTCAAAAAAATAAAGGGAACAATCAAATAACACATCCTAGATCTGAATGAATGAAATATTCTCATCGAATACTTTGTTCTGTACAAAGTTGAATGTGCTGACAACAAAATCACACAAAAATCATCAATGGAAATCAAATTTATTAACCAATGGAGGCCTGGATTTGGAGTCACCCCCAAAATTAAAGTGGAAAAACACACTACAGGCTGATCCAACATTGATGTAATGTCCTTAAAACAAGTCAAAATGAGGCTCAGTATTGTGTGTGGCCTCCACATGCCTGTATGATCTCCCTACAATGCCTGGGCATGCTCCTGATGAGGTTGCGGATGGTCTCCTGTGGGATCTCCTCCCAGACCTGGACTAAAGCATCCGCCAACTCCTGGACAGTCTGTGGTGCAATGTGATGTTGGTGGATGGAGCGAGACATGATGTCCCAGATGTGCTCAATCGGATTCAGCTCTGGGGAACAGGCGGGCCAGTCCATAGCTTCAAAGCCTTCATCTTGCAGGAACTGCTGACACACTGCAGCCACATGAGGTCTGGCATTGTCCTGCATTAGGAGGAACCCAGGGCCCACTGCACCAGCATATTGTCTCACAAGGGGCCTGAGGATCTCATCTCGGTACTTAATGGCAGTCAGGCTACCTCTGGCGAGGACATGGAGGGCTGTGCAGCCCTCCAAAGAAATGCCACTCCACACCATTACTGACCCACTGCCAAACCGGTCGTGCTGAAGGATGTTGCAGGCAGCAGATCACTCTCCACGGTGTCTCCAGACTCCGTCACGTCTGTCACATGTGCTCAGTGTGAACCTGCTTTCATCTGTGAAGAGCACAGGGAGCCAGTGGTGAGTTTGCCAATTCTGGTGTTCTGTGGCAAATGCCAAGCGTCCTGCACAGTGTTGGTCTGTGAGCACAACCCCCATCTGTGGATGTCGGGCCCTCATACCACCCTCATGGAGTCAATTCTAGCCGTTTGTGCAGACACATGCACAGTTGTGGCCTGCTGGAGGTCATTATGCAGGGCTCTGGCAGTGTTCCTCCTGTTACTTCTTGCACAAAAGCGGAGGTAGCGGTCCTACTGCTGGGTTGTTGCCCTCCTACGGCCCCCTCCACGTCTCCTGGTGTACTGGCCTGTCTCCTGGTAGCGTCTCCAGCCTCTGGACACTACGCTGACAGACACAGCAAACCTCCTTGCCACAGCTCTCACAGATGTGCCATCCTGGATGACCTGCACTACCTGAGCATCTTCTGTGGGTTGTAGAGTCCGTCTCATGCTGCCACGAGTGTGAAAGCACAACCAACATTGAAAAGTGACCAAAACATCAGCCAGAAAGCACTGGTACTGAGATGTGGTCTGTGATCCCCACCTGCAGAACCACTCCTTTATTGAGGATGTCTTGATAATTGCCAATAATTTCCATCTATTGTCTATTCCATTTGCACAACAGCATGTGAAATTGATTGTCAATCAGTGTTGCTTCCTAAGTGGACAGTTTGATTTCAGAGAAGTTTGATTTACTTGGAGTTATATTCTGTTGTTTAAGTGTTCCCTTTATTTTTTTGAGCAGTGTATATAAAAAAAAAAATTACTGCAGCTTTAATGCTATTTATTACGTCTCACCAGTAAGAACATGGCATAAGCGTAATTTAAAGGAAGAGGAGGACATTATTCACTCCAGTTTCCTGCGGCCCCTCGGGAGTATAGGTTGCTGCACAGTAGTCCGCATTCTGCGTAAAACAGGAAAAAACACTTTTACTTAGTGGGATGAGGGCAGCACGGTGGTCAGTAGTGGCACTCTGTCAGTTGAGCATTGCTCCTAATATCTGGTTGTGTTTCCTGAGAAGAGGGGACCCACCAAAGAGGAGACCCACCAAAGAGGAGTTCCACTGAAGAGGAGTTCCACCAAAGAGGAGTCCCACCGAAGAGGAGTCCCACCGAAGAGGAGTCCCACCGAAGAGGAGTCCCACCGAAGAGGAGTCCCACCGAAGAGGAGACCCACCGAAGAGGAGACCCACCGAAGAGAGACGAAGAGGAGTCCCACCGAAGAGGAGACCCACCGAAGAGGAGACCCACCAAAGAGGAGACCCACCAAAGAGGAGTCCCACCGAAGAGGAGACCCACCAAAGAGGAGACCCACCGAAGAGGAGTCCCACCGAAGAGGAAAGCCACCGAAGAGGAGACCCACCGAAGAGGAGTCCCACCGAAGAGGAGTCCCACCGAAGAGGAGTCCCACCGAAGAGGAGACCCACCGAAGAGGAGACCCACCGAAGAGGAGACCGAAGAGAAGTCCCACCGAAGAGGAGACCCACCGAAGAGGAGTCCCACCGAAGAGGAGTCCCACTGAAGAGGAGTCCCACCGAAGAGGAGACCCACCAAAGAGGAGACCCACCAAAGAGGAGTCCCACCGAGGAGGAGTCCCACCGAAGAGGAGTCCCACCGAAGAGGAGTCCCACCGAAGAGGAGTCCCACCGAAGAGGAGACCCACCGAAGAGGAGTCCCACCAAAGAGGAGTCCCACCGAGGAGGAGTCCCACCGAAGAGGAGACCCACCGAAGAGGAGTCCCACCGAAGAGGAGTCCCACCGAAGAGGAGACCCACCGAAGAGGAGTCCCACCGAAGAAGAGTCCCACCGAAGAGGAGTCCCACCGAAGAGGAGTCCCACTGAAGAGGAGACCCACCGAAGAGGAGACCGAAGAGAAGTCCCACCGAAGAGGAGACCCACCGAAGAGGAGTCCCACCGAAGAGGAGACCCACCGAAGAGGAGACCCACCGAAGAGGAGACCCACCGAAGAGGAGTCCCACCGAAGAGGAGTCCCACCGAAGAGGAGTCCCACCGAAGAGGAGACCCACCGAAGAGGAGTCCCACCGAAGAGGAGTCCCACTGAAGAGGAGTCCCACCGAAGAGGAGTCCCACCGAAGAGGAGACCGAAGAGGAGTCCCACCGAAGAGGAGACCCACCGAAGAGGAGACCGAAGAGGAGTCCCACCGAAGAGGAGTCCCACCGAAGAGGAGACCCACCGAAGAGGAGACCCACCGAAGAGGAGTCCCACCGAAGAGGAGACCCACCGAAGAGGAGACCCACCGAAGAGGAGTCCCACCGAAGAGGAGACCCACCGAAGAGGAGACCCACCGAAGAGGAGTCCCACCGAAGAGGAGACCCACCGAAGAGGAGACCCACCGAAGAGGAGACTGAAGAGGAGTCCCACCGAAGAGGAGTCCCACCGAAGAGGAGACCCACCGAATAGGAGACCCACCGAAGAGGAGTCCCACCGAAGAGGAGACCCACCGAAGAGGAGTCCCACCGAAGAGGAGTCCCACCGAAGAGGAGTCCCACCGAAGAGGAGACCCACCGAAGAGAAGTCCCACCGAAGAGGAGACCCACCGAAGAGGAGTCCCACTGAAGAGGAGTCCCACCGAAGAGGAGACCCACCAAAGAGGAGACCCACCAAAGAGGAGTCCCACCGAAGAGGAGTCCCACCGAAGAGGAGACCCACCGAAGAGGAGTCCCACCGTAGAGGAGTCCCACCGAAGAGGAGACCCACCGAAGAGGAGTCCCACCGAAGAGGAGTCCCACCGAAGAGGAGTCCCACTGAAGAGGAGACCCACCGAAGAGGAGACCGAAGAGAAGTCCCACCGAAGAGGAGACCCACCGAAGAAGAGTCCCACCGAAGAGGAGTCCCACCGAAGAGGAGACCCACCGAAGAGGAGTCCCACCGAAGAGGAGTCCCACCGAAGAGGAGACCCACCGAAGAGGAGTCCCACCGAAGAGGAGACCCACCGAAGAGGAGTCCCACCGAAGAGGAGACCGAAGAGGAGTCCCACCGAAGAGGAGACCCACCGAAGAGGAGACCGAAGAGGAGTCCCACCAAAGAGGAGTCCCACCGAAGAGGAGACCCACCGAAGAGGAGACCCACCGAAGAGGAGTCCCACCGAAGAGGAGACCCACCGAAGAGGAGACCCACCGAAGAGGAGTCCCACCGAAGAGGAGACCCACCGAAGAGGAGTCCCACCGAAGAGGAGACCCACCGAAGAGGAGACTGAAGAGGAGTCCCACCGAAGGGGAGTCCCACCGAAGAGGAGACCCACCGAAGAGGAGACCCACCAAAGAGGAGACCCACCGAAGAGGAGACCGAAGAGGAGTCCCACCGAAGAGGAGACCCACCGAAGAGGAGACCGAAGAGGAGGCCCACCGAAGAGGAGACCGAAGAGGAGTCCCACCGAAGAGGAGTCCCACCGAAGAGGAGACCCACCGAAGAGGAGACCCACCGAAGAGGAGACCCACCGAAGAGGAGACTGAAGAGGAGTCCCACCGAAGGGGAGTCCCACCGAAGAGGAGACCCACCGAAGAGGAGAC
This sequence comes from Phyllobates terribilis, assembly GCF_046119375.1. Taxonomy (NCBI): domain Eukaryota; kingdom Metazoa; phylum Chordata; class Amphibia; order Anura; family Dendrobatidae; genus Phyllobates; species Phyllobates terribilis. Next base: position 1,910,226 of record NW_027363027.1, read on the forward strand.
CCACCAAAGAGGAGACCCAACGAAGAGGAGACCGAAGAGGAGTCCCACCGAAGAGGAGACCCACCGAAGAGGAGACCGAAGAGGAGGCCCACCGAAGAGGAGACCGAAGAGGAGTCCCACCGAAGAGGAGTCCCACCGAAGAGGAGACCCACCGAAGAGGAGTCCCACCGAAGAGGAGTCCCACCGAAGAGGAGTCCCACCGAAGAGGAGACCCACCGAAGAGGAGACCGAAGAGGAGTCCCACAGAAGAGGAGTCCCACCGAAGAGGAGACCCACCGAAGAGGAGACCCACCGAAGAGGAGTCCCACCGAAGAGGAGTCCCACCGAAGAGGAGACCCACCGAAGAGGAGTCCCACCGAAGAGGAGACCCACCGAAGAGGAGTCCCACCGAAGAGGAGACCGAAGAGGAGTCCCACCGAAGAGGAGACCCACCGAAGAGGAGACCCACCGAAGAGGAGACCGAAGAGGAGTCCCACCGAAGAGGAGTCCCACCGAAGAGGAGACCCACCGAAGAGGAGTCCCACCGAAGAGGAGTCCCACCGAAGAGGAGACCGAAGAGGAGTCCCACCGAAGAGGAGACCCACCGAAGAGGAGTCCCACCGAAGAGGAGACCCACCGAACAGGAGTCCCACCGAAGAGGAGACCGAAGAGGAGTCCCACCGAAGAGGAGACCCACCGAAGAGGAGACCCACCGAAGAGGAGACCGAAGAGGAGTCCCACCGAAGAGGAGTCCCACCGAAGAGGAGACCCACCGAAGAGGAGTCCCACCGAAGAGGAGTCCCACCGAAGAGGAGTCCCACCGAAGAGGAGACCCACCGAAGAGGAGTCCCACCGAAGAGGAGTCCCACCGAAGAGGAGACCGAAGAGGACAGAACTGCACCTTAAGATCCCTAGGGGGAAAGGGATGGCCAAAGGCCAGAAAAGACAACAATCGATCCTACAACAAAAAGGAAGAAGCAGAACCAGAACAACGTCCGCCATTACATCAACCGGTATTTGAGAGGAAAGAGGAACATCATGTGGACCATCCTGCTGGGACCTCTCTGCCGAAAACATCATACGGCAATACCGGCTGGTAAGTATAAATCCACCAAGGTAATAATAGCAGGATAGTAGTTATATAGTGGTAGTATATGAGTATTAGTGTAATTTGAGTAATAATACTAGTGATAATAGTAAGAAAGTAATAAAATAACAATAGTAATAGTAGTAGGTAGAATAGCAGTGTGATCCAGGGTTCTAGGACTGATCGCCTTTTCTCGGGGTCAAGAAGGAATTTTTCCGCTGTGACACAAATTGGCTGAAGGTGTCCTGAGGTTTTTGCCTTCTTTTGGATCAACACTCTAGGTATAGGGTAGTATTAGTAGCAATAGGAAAGAAGAATAATACCGTAATAAGACATCAGGTAATTATTATTAATAAATATAAACTAGTTATATCTATAGAAAGAACAAAGAGTAAATAAAAATAATTATAGACGTAGTTCAATCAATACTGTAATATTAAATAGTTATAGAAAAGTTAGAGTAGTACTTTAATAAGAAAGCAGGACATAAGACAAAATATATAAAAAACTATATTAAAAACAACTGTAGTAGTACATTTAGTACAGTAATAGTAATTACATAACTAGTAACATAATTAGGTTTGATCCGGGGTCCTAGGACTGATCGTCTTTTCTCAGGGTCAAGAAGGAAATCTTTCCGTGTGACACAAATTGGCTGAAGGTGTCCTGGGGTTTCTGCCTTCTTCTGGATCAACACTGTAGGTATAGGGCAGTATTAGTAGTGATAGGAAAGAAGAATAATACTGTAATAAGATAGCACAATGTTAATAATAACCATATCAAATAGTTAGATTTATAAAAACAAATTAAAATAACTCCAGTAGTACAATAATTAGTGTAATATATAACTTGTAATAGCATTATTAGGTTTGATCCAGGGTCCTAGGACTGATCGCCTTTTCCCGGGGTCAAGAAGGAATTTTTCCCGTGACACAAATTGGCGGTAGGTGTCCTGGGGTTTTTGCCTTCTTCTGGATCAACAGCTTTAGGCATAGGGATTTTAGTAATACCATTATTAGAATCACAAGAATAATAAAAAAATTCAAATTAAATTTTTTAATTAGTTTTATAACAGTTACAATTAATTGGATTAATGCAATAATAATAAATAGTAAAAATGGTGGTAATAACAATAAAAAAACTAGTCCCAGTTACTAAGTTAGTGTAGTGTTAGTGTAGGGACCCATCTGAAGAGGTCGCCTTGACGTTGGCAGATGGGCTCGCACAATTTGCTCAAAATGTGTGCTAAGAACCTCATATTTCTATGTACAGGAGATCTAGCAGTAATTCCATTCAGGAGATAGATATCTGTGTACACACACACTTTGTTATATACTTTTGTGCAGCACACAGGGCAGGTATACAGGTACAGGGCGAGAGTGTTACAGTGATATTATAACTCGGCCTTAAGGATAAAATGCTGACAACTACAGAACCTGGAAACACATCCGAAACTAGACCTTGTAAGTAACTGGTTCCCAGCTAGTGGTGAATATGTACAGGGCAGTCCGGTACCAGGACCCGCTCTATAGGACACATTATCATCAGGCAGGTCCTGTCAGGGCTCTTACAAGATCTGCGGCAGAAGTGTGGCTGTATAACACATTCCTGCTCCTGCCTCAGCCTCCGACAGTGGAGCCAACCCTGACCCTGGCAGTTTAATCCACTGTATGACACAGTAGGGGGCTTCCACAGCATTTAGGCACTTTAGACAGGAGAGGGAGGCGTGATCATGGTGCCGATGAGTTTCTATGGCAGCCGAGATCTAACAATAGACCCCATGACGGCCATCTTACTGCTCCTATTAGACCCCGGCTGAGCAAAGGTCTATGAGGATGCCGGTGAGACTTATGTCGCCTGCTCTGCACATATTAGAAATGCCTAGGGCTGATTAGTTTTCCATTTGTAAATCTGATCCAGCAGCGCTGGGCTACCACTGACGTGATCAGGGCTATTGAGCTCCTAGATTGGGCAGAGGAGCTCAGTCTTCAGCAGGAGCTTGCCGAGGAGAGCGGAGCAACTTGCATGGGGCAGCTGCACAAGAAGTAACTCAAAAGGTGGAGATTTACCCGGAGACGTGGTGCCCGGGCTGTGATCTGCTGTGCAGGCTGCATAGTCGATGCCTCCTAGGACCCGAACTTCTGACTCGCCCCCTGGGCCGTGGGGCACGCGGAACCGGGCAATAGGGAGACTCTGGGAGTAGTAGTGGCGGCCCGGTCCCGCGGCTCAGGGTGGTCAGACCAATGGTAGTCTGCTGCTGTACTTTAGATAATGTCCGACTACGCCACCCGTGGATTGCGGTTATTAAGAACCGCCGCTGCAAGGCAGTCTGCTGGGGCTGATGTTACTCCCCACGGGAAGAGTGCGGCCCCAGGGCAGTGTAGTGGATGGTGGGAGTAATGGTAGTGAGAGTCCCAGTACCGGTAGTGCTGGAGGAGCGAAAGAGCACACAAACAACGTCCAATGTCTTTTACTCACAGTTCAGGTACTCCGGGTCACTTCTGTGCACGTAGTGACCGCCCGAGCTGTGCTGCGTCCACCAGGTGAGGGGCTCGGTCAACTCCCAGGCAGCTCAGGAATATGGCACAGGACCCCCTTCTTTCCTTTCTCTGGCCTGCCTCACCAGTGACCCACTTCTGTCCAGCTGCCGCGGACTTGTGCGGTTAAACGTGGGCCCCGTCCTCCGCTGTCCTATATGGTGCCTTCCTAGCAGGTTTGATGAGGTGTCGCACCAATAAATGATCACGACGACCGGTCTTTGGCTGAGGGTTTTCTCCTCCACCAACTTGGGATCCGGTACCCTTAATCTGCCTGACCCTTCACCCTGGATTCTCATGGGTTCTTAGGGTCCCTTCCACCTTCTTGTTCCTGAGCCCTTCTGTTTCTCTGTCTCTCCTCCGTCTTTCCTGTTCCTTCTTCTCCTCCCTTCTCATGGAGCTGGGCTCAGGTGGCACCACAGCTCCCCTTCACTTCCTCCTCGGCCTCTCACTAGGCCCTCCTGGAGTAGAGCTCCTACAGAGCCTATACTCCCTGTCTTCTCCTCTCTGGACAGAACCTAGATCTAAGATGGTGCCCACCTTTTATACCTCCCTCTGACCATGAGCCCAGGTGACCAGCAACCAATGGGCTCCTACCTACACTCAGGAACCAACCCCTATCTGCCCCTACAGCACTGGGTGTTCCACCGCCCTCCCCACTCCAGGCAGGGACATAATCGGTCGTGCCTGCACTACTGTCTAGTGGGAGCACCGTTGAGCTGTCCCTCGGAAATGGGGTGTGTGTGCTGCATGCAGCTAACTGAGCCCTGGTCCACACTCCATCCTTACCCGGGAGTGGAATATCACACCTCTGGCAGAGGTGCAATACCCCTGTAGCGGCCGAACCCTCGGGGCGCTACTGTAGCACCCTGAGGATTCGGCTGCTACAGGGGTATTGCACCTCAACCCAGAGGTGTGATATTCCACTCCCGGGTAAGGATGGAGTGTGGACCTGAGCTCGGTAGGCTGCATGCACTACACACATCCCATTTCCGAGGAGCAGGCCGACGGTACTCCCACTTAGAAATGTGCAGGTACGACCGAGTCTGTTCCTGGCTGGAGTGGGAGGGGGGTGGTACATCCCAAGTAGTGTAGGGGCAGATAGGGGGAGCAGCCTGGGTAAAGATAGGAGCTCATTGGGTGCTGGTCGCCTGAGCTCACACATAGAGGGTGTATATAAGGTGGGCACCATCAGAGAACAGGGTCAGTCTGTCAGAGTAAGAAGCAGAGGTCCAGATGAGCCTGCAGAGAGAGAGTGGAGCAGAGAAGGAAAGACCCAGAGGGGACAAAGAGAGGACTCTGAGAACCCAAATTCAATCCCCGGGTGAAGAGTCGGCAATAGGGTACCGGATCCCAAACTGGTGGGGGCAAAAGCACACCCTAGCCAGAGACCGGAGGCCGTGGGCAGCGTCTGCCACGGCCACCCACCACATCCACCCCGAAGGCAAACCACGTGGAGGGTCAGGGAACCCAAGGCCAAGGGTCTCCCAACAGAAGGCCCGAGGGAGCTGGACCTAGGTGGATCACTAGTGGGGACGGCCAGAGGAAAGGACAGAAGGAGAGCTCAGGGTCACGCTCCGGACTTGTTTGGGGGTTTGCTGAATCCAGGACCTGGTGGACGCAGCACGGCTCGGGTGGTCACTTGAAGCTGGAGTGACCGGAACATCAGCAGTGAGTAAATACCCTAAACTGCACAACCCGACTCTGTCTTCACTTAACATCTATGCTGCACCACCACAACCCCCATCCTCTGCACCTGACCCCCTGAGGCTATACCCCACCCGTTGGGGGTTATACTACCAAAAGCTGCACCAACACCATCAGCCTCAGCGGACCCTGCTGCAGCGGCGGCCATAGTGACCGCAATACAACGGGTGGCGTAGTCGACATTAAGAACTTTATAACATCTGTAGGACTGCCACATACTCTGAGCTTGACACCCTGGGCACGGACCGGGTCACAGCCACTCGGAAGACTACAACTCCCATCTGATCCGGCTCCGGGTATTCCCCTAAAGAATATGGCCCAGGGGGCGCGTCAACTTTGGCGTAGTCGGCAGGATTACGTGCCCGCAACAACCGGGTACTGCATGCCTGAAGAAAAGAACGAGTTTACCTCAAAAAGAAGTCTCCTGCCGGTTCCGGAGGGTCCCCGCCATCGGACTCCATCACAGGTCGATTCCCGCCGGTTGTCCGCCATTAACAGCTTTTTCCCGCCATCTGCAGAGTTTCCCGCCACTGGGAGACGATTCCCGCCATTTCCAAAGGTTTCCCGCCTTGTCAGAGCGGACGCCATTATGGGCGTGCCAGAGGATGGCAAGAGGCCACCTCCCATCGTGGGCCAGGACCGAAAATGGCGCCAAAAGTGGAAACCGCCCCCACCAACAGAGACTGTGATGCTAGAGATGTCTGTCAGCGTGAAAGAACTGCCCCTGGAGCTGACAATCACCAAGTGGCCCCGGGACCGCCCTCGAAGTGGGAGGACTGAGAAGGAGAGAGCAAAGATGGGTGTCGCTTGGAGCAGTCTGGAGCGAGCGCACCCGGAGGCAAGAAGCCTGGAGAAGAGTTTCGGAGGAGCTTACCCGGAGATGGCGAGAAAGCAGAGCAGCACCGGCCCGTTGGCCAGGAGCCTGCTAGAAACAGAGGAGGGAGAGCAGAGCAGCACCGGCCCGCTGGCCAGGAGCCTGCTGGAGACAACGAGAGGAGAGCAGAGCAGCACCGACCCGTTGGTCAGGAGCCTGCTAGAAGCAACGACCCCACTAGGCTTAGTGGAGGTCCTGGCACAGCTCCCCCGAGACCGGGAGTGTGCACAGACCGCGCTGGAGGGCCTCGCACGGAGGATGGCCCGGGTGCAGCGAGAGACGTTAGCGGAGTGGAGCCGAGAGATGGCCCAGCAGACAAGAACCCGTCAGCGGAGCACGCCACCCGAGACGAGGAGACAGACCGCCTCTGAGGATGGCGCAGGAGGACTGAAGGCCGGAGACGGCGCCGAGAAGGGAGCCGAACGAATGGAGGCAGGTAAAGGGGACGTCTATACCCCGAGCCGGGAAACCGCGTGCCTGCCCCAGCTCCCCGTCGCAGAGCCCGAAGTATCCCCTGCCGTGCCCGTCGCTGCAACGTCACCGCCGCAGACTAGGCCTCAAACGGGAGCCGCGACCCCTGTGACGTCACACGCCTCGACCCCGAGCGTGACCAAGCAGGAAGTACCATCGGCCTGGTCGCAAGGCCTAGTACCCCCGGGCGCCGCAATACCAACAGCGCCCCCTACCTCCGCGGAGCCACCGGCCTGGTCGCAGGGCCAAGTAGCCCAGGGCGCCGCCGTCCTTACGGTGCCCTTCACCTTCCAGATACCCCAGGCCTGGCCGCAAGGCCCGGGCAACCCGGGCGCCACCACCACCGCGCCCATAAAACCAAGAGTGCCGCATCTGGGAGAAGATCTGTTCTGAAGCCAAAGGTAACCACAAAGAAAGAGCAGGAGGACGCCGTCGTTAAGTACAGCAGAGTACAAGCTGTATATAGTTGCCCGTCGGGGCACCGTGAACTGTAACTGTTGCTATCATAGTCCCCGTTGGGACCAGCAAGTGTGAACTGTTTACCCGTATTTCCCTCAATCCCACTGACCGAGGACTGAGAGCGGTCATTCCTCCCTAATACCTGGCCGAGGACTGAGAGCGGCCACTACCCCTTTTGTATATAGTTGCGCTTCCTAAAGCGCCCCCTACCGGTTTTATAGAAAAACCATTTTTCAAGAAAAGACTGTCGCACTGTACCCGGTCACACGTTGCACAGTGACCGGAGGAGGAGCCAGAGGCGACGAGAATGTTTTATGCTGCTGATGTATGTTATTTTATATGTTTTTACTATGTTGTTTATATGTAAAAAAAAAAATTTGTAAGTTTTATGGTGTTTTGTTCTTACAGCACGAGGACGTGCTGTGATTTACCAGGGGGGAATGTAGCACCCTGAGGATTCGGCTGCTACAGGGGTATTGCACCTCAACCCAGAGGTGTGATATTCCACTCCCGGGTAAGGATGGAGTGTGGACCTGAGCTCGGTAGGCTGCATGCACTACACACATCCCATTTCCGAGGAGCAGGCCGACGGTACTCCCACTTAGAAATGTGCAGGTACGACCGAGTCTGTTCCTGGCTGGAGTGGGAGGGGGGTGGTACATCCCAAGTAGTGTAGGGGCAGATAGGGGGAGCAGCCTGGGTAAAGATAGGAGCTCATTGGGTGCTGGTCGCCTGAGCTCACACATAGAGGGTGTATATAAGGTGGGCACCATCAGAGAACAGGGTCAGTCTGTCAGAGTAAGAAGCAGAGGTCCAGATGAGCCTGCAGAGAGAGAGTGGAGCAGAGAAGGAAAGACCCAGAGGGGACAAAGAGAGGACTCTGAGAACCCAAATTCAATCCCCGGGTGAAGAGTCGGCAATAGGGTACCGGATCCCAAACTGGTGGGGGCAAAAGCACACCCTAGCCAGAGACCGGAGGCCGTGGGCAGCGTCTGCCACGGCCACCCACCACATCCACCCCGAAGGCAAACCACGTGGAGGGTCAGGGAACCCAAGGCCAAGGGTCTCCCAACAGAAGGCCCGAGGGAGCTGGACCTAGGTGGATCACTAGTGGGGACGGCCAGAGGAAAGGACAGAAGGAGAGCTCAGGGTCACGCTCCGGACTTGTTTGGGGGTTTGCTGAATCCAGGACCTGGTGGACGCAGCACGGCTCGGGTGGTCACTTGAAGCTGGAGTGACCGGAACATCAGCAGTGAGTAAATACCCTAAACTGCACAACCCGACTCTGTCTTCACTTAACATCTATGCTGCACCACCACAACCCCCATCCTCTGCACCTGACCCCCTGAGGCTATACCCCACCCGTTGGGGGTTATACTACCAAAAGCTGCACCAACACCATCAGCCTCAGCGGACCCTGCTGCAGCGGCGGCCATAGTGACCGCAATACAACGGGTGGCGTAGTCGACATTAAGAACTTTATAACATCTGTAGGACTGCCACATACTCTGAGCTTGACACCCTGGGCACGGACCGGGTCACAGCCACTCGGAAGACTACAACTCCCATCTGATCCGGCTCCGGGTATTCCCCTAAAGAATATGGCCCAGGGGGCGCGTCACTACACTTCACCCCTTACAGGCACAGCAGAGCTCGGACGGCTGCAAGTGAACGGAGAACGGCTGATTAGTAACTGCTGCGTCTCCTGCAGCTCAGATAAGAGCCGTACAGAGCGGGGGCTCAGTAATGATGAATACGGGAAGTGTCCGCCCCTCACATATCCTATATGCGGCCTCCAGAGGTAAAGTCTCCCCTGTAACCAGCGCCTTCTCCCACCTTCTCTGCTGGCATGCTCCATTGCTTAAAGGGGATGTCTGAAGAAAACAAGTTATCACTTATCCACAGGCTCGGTGATCACTTACTGATCGTGGGGGTCTGACCGCTGCGAACCATCGTCTGATCGGGAAGGAGTGGAAAGTCAGGATTCAACTGCAGCTCCATTCATTCTCTATGGGGCTCCAGAAAAGCCGAGCTCAGGGCTTGAATGCCACATAGGGAAGGAATGGAGCGGATCCTGGAGTAATAACATGTCCTCCTCTCCTCAGCTTTCTGTCTGTGTAAGTGGCTCAGCCCTTGTCTCCCCTTCTGCACCGGCTTCTGTACTGGTCCCTGTAGACTTTCTCCTATGAGGAAGAGGAACCCCTCTGCCCTTCTGCTCTCAGTCCTCTGCGGCTTTTCCCCATCGCTCAGTGCAGCCATTATATATAATAAGGATCATTCTTGTCCGGCTTTCATCCCGCCCAGCTGACAAGGTAATAAACATGTGAGGTGGAAGGTTCACAATTATTAGATGTGTTGTGAAAAGTCTCCACAGCAAATTCAGAGAAAACTGCAGGGTGACCGCTTGTGAAACCAGCACAAAATCCAGAGGACAGCGCCTCCCTGCCCCCCGCCGGTCTCTGTATCCTGGCATTCAGCTATTCCATTTGGTGCTTATTCAGGGAGGAAAATAAAAATGTGATGTTCTTACACAGACGCCTGAAGACGCGACGTTCGCTGCGGTGACACCCAGCTGCGCTTGGTATCACAGATCCTAGAAGTGTGCATTGATGGATTCCTCCACAAGAGGCCCTCATAAGCATTCACACACCTCCACCTTCCACCTCAGACCACCAGAGGGAGACCGTTAGGGATATATAAAGGGAAGGTGGAGCCAGGCAGCCCAGAAAGTGATTCAGCAGTTTCCTGCTCAGACACAGAAGGACTCAGTGCAGTCGAGCCAGAGCCTAGCAGTTCCTGCAGAAAGAGTTCAGTACAGTCTGTAGAGTGATTTCAGACTAGAACTCACAGAGCTCAGGATAGAGAGCTAGGAGTGTGCCGACGCTCTGAGAGCGGCGAAGAAGAGCAGTGTCCCGGCTGCAGTGTGTGTAGCCTAGTGAGGGCCCCGAGAGGGGCCGAAGGCGAGTGGAGAGTGAGCACATAGGGGGCAGAGGAGCTTAATTAGCTCACCCGGAAGCATTTACCGGACACTGGGTCCGAAGCTTACCGGGATCTCTACGACCCAGTAAAGCATAACCGGAATCCCTGGAGAACTACAGGTCCCAGGATCGCTAGAGTGCTGATACGTAACAGAGCCAGGAGACACATAGGCCTCGCAAGCTGAGGAGCGTGCACTCCAAGAAAAGGCCCTACCACAAGGTCAGCCAGCGCAGGACAGAGACAAAGTTAGGCCTAGCTCCAGGCAGGTCAGAAACTTACTACGCAGAGGCAAGAAACAGGAGGCCCTACACCCGCTCATTGGGGAGGATCCTGATATGCACCCTTCACCCTACAGTGCTCCGGGATGTGCCTGTCTTTCCATCAGTAAAAGGTACTGAAGTGACTACCGTGTCCGTCCCCGTTCTTGCTCTGACCCGGCTGGGTCTCGCCTGTCCTGCATTCCCCTTGCATACGCTGCCCTGAGGCCTAGATCCACCTGTGGGGAGCTATACCATCGAGCTGCCTCATCACCGGCCTCAGTGGACTGCCGCAGCGCTGGTGATTATCATCAGAAACCACAGGTGGCGTCACGAACTTTCATAAAATGAACAAACAACCACCCTTTTAAAGAGTGACCCCAGGGTACGGGCCCAGGAGCCGACCACCGCGACATCCCCAAGGCCAGGCAAAGGCCCGGGTACCGAGTCATCCCCATCCCCTGGGCTGGTCACTGCTTTTCATCATCCATGTTGGGCTGTTGTACGACGTGTGGACTACTCTGCTTGTTGGATTCTTGCATTACCACAAACACTTCCTTTATTTTGTGATTTCTGTGCCACTTCCCATTTCTATTGGCAGCGTGATATACCAGCACGTGAGGGCTGCCACAATCATGTGTCAATAGGTTATTGATGGAGGCCGTGATACACAGACTGTCCTGGACCAGGGAGGAGTTGGTACAGAAGCACCTAGAGAGGGGGGTACAGGGGCTTCATTTCAATTTTAAAACTTAGCTGGATTGTGTTTAGCTACAAGAATGGAAAAAAAAATAGAAAAAAAAAAATTAAGATTTTAAAAATTAAGATTTTATTATTTGGCAAAATCATCCATCAGAGGTTTGCCCACTGCCAAAAAGTTTTTGATGAACTTACAGTAGCAGCTGGCGAAACCCAAAAAACTTTGTAACGCCTTTAAGTCCTGAATATAATACCAATCCAGTACCGTCCGAACTTTTGCCAGATCCATGCAAAAAACAGTGAATGATAAGAAATAACCCAAAAAAGGGACCTCCTGATGGAGAACATAAATTATTTGTCAAACCAGAGAAATGTATTATCTTTGAGTATCTGTAAGACCTGCCTGACATGTACCTGATGTGATACGAGGTGAATAAATTAGACTGTGGGGACCCCCAACGAAACCCCGAAGCTCAGCCCCCCTACCACCACCCCTTCCTTAACAATACAATAATGTAACTCTTACAACTGGATGGGTGAGGATCGGTCACAGCTTTATTAACTCTTTAACTCATTCCATTAGAAAGGCATTTTATTTCTAAAAATAATTCCGCTTGTTGCAGCATGCCCTGTGTCTCCACACCGGCAAGTTGGCCAACAAGAGTAACTTTCCAACATGTCCTTTCTATTTCAGGCCAAGGAGGATCCTGCGTACTCGTATGCAGGACTCCGACCCCCACCCATCATCATTAACGCTTGCTCCACTCCGTCCTGGAGTCCTGACAGGAATATGTCCAGTCCAATATCCGTTAAATGAACACCGTCGGGCCATATGAGGCCAGCTTTATCTCCTTCCAGTTCTCGGTGTCTTATCACTACACCACCTCTTTCCTTTACAAATTTTGCCATCCGAATATTTATTAGCCGCCTTGTCCGTTCGATGGCTGCACTGTCTCGTGCACCTCGCCATACCGTTCTCGGCACAATCTCTAACCATACTATAGTTCGTTTACTAAAAAATGCTCTGAAGCGCTCAGTGTCTAGCTTCATTATTGCCATTAATTCTGCGCTCTTGTAATGACCGAAGTCGTTTCCCCCAGCGTGTATAGCTAAGATAACCGAACCTGTTGCTTCTCTCTCTATGTTGATTACCTCCATTAGTACCTGTGGCCATCGCAGGCCTCTAATACCTCTCCAGTTGAAATATGTGTCATGAAACCCCATATTCCTCCCGCCTGGGCGGACTGTCGCCCTTTTTTCTGCCCAGTATATGTACGAGTGGCCTATCACCCACACTGTTGGCTTATCGTCACCTATAAAAGAAACAAACCACGTTAGGATAACAAGTCCTGTCTTATGTATCTCGCAAAACACACGGATCGCCATCTGCCTATCCTCTGCACTTCCGTTTCTGACAGTCCTGCTCTAGCTGCTTCCGTGGCCGCGCCTATGCGGAATGAGTGTGTCCCGTAATCTTTGGGGTGGTTCCCTGCTGATGTTAGGCATTTATTAAATATAAATTGGAACTGGTATCTTGATAATGGCGTTCCATCAATGTGTGATAGGAAGAAATTACTTTGTGGCCTGATGGCTGTATATGTTTTTACTATTGTTACCGGACACAGTGTACTGTTTGTGGGTTTTAGAAGCACCCAAGTGCCCTTGCCCGCTGGGTCTGTTTTGGATTTGCGTATGCGTAGGCGTATTGCATTATTGGCTATGACTACGTCCTGGTGTAATAAGCCTCCACTGGTGGTGATTTTGGATCGAGGGACTAATTCACTTATGCGTAGCGCCCCGAAAAAGGCGATCACAAATGCAGCAGACAGTAGTGTTGCTTCAAATTGTGAGTGGCATGTTAATGGTGTTAGGGATATGATTTTTGAGAGCAGATTTAGTGACACGGGATGTCTGCACTCCTGACTTGTCTGACCTCTTTTCCACCCTTTTAAGGCTTGACTGATGATGAATCTTTTTGTCACATCTCCCCAATTCAGTAGTTGGAAATGAAATGCTACTCCGGTCCGCCACCGCTGCGCTGACGCCCCTGATATTCCCCTCATTATTAGCTGGTGGAGAAATTCTATGGTTACATCTAGTCTGGCTTGTTCACATTGGTCAACCAGTCTGCCTGCTACTAGTCGTGTCCAGTCTTCCCATGCCTTACCGTATGCTTTCCACATTGACGGGGCGACTGACGCTCTGATTAATGGCATCAGCTGTTCGCCACTAGATCCCATAGGGAGGGTGGGCAACTGGTGCCCGACGGGTGGGCTTTGGGGAGGCGCTCTCTGAAAACCTGCCAATTGAATTGTGATAAAGCGTTAGCAGCAGCGCTAGATCCCCCCTCCACATTGTGGCTAGCGCGGACCCATACATTGTGTTTTAGGCACAGGAATGCTAGCCAGCGTAGTAGGCGTAGCACTGGGAGAAACGATGATGCCATCTTATTAATGCAGTGCGCTAGGCTGGTGTTATTTGTTATGAAGCGTATATTTTTGTTCGCTAGGTACGTGCCCCATATTTCTATGGCTACCACTATTGGGAAGAGTTCCAGGAGTGTCTGTTTTTTTGTTAACCCTTGTTCAGACCAATACGGAGGCCATAAGCCTGTGCACCACTGGTTATCTAGTATCGCTGCATATCCGCCCACTTCTGCTGCCCCGGTGAATAATGTTAGTTCAATGTTGGACTGTTCTGCTGACATAAATAACGTGTGACCATTGAATGATTGTAAGTATGTTTTCCACACCTCTAAGTCCGCCCGAAGCTGCCTGCTGATTCTGATTCTATGACTCGGTTTTAATGCACGTTTTGTTGCAAGGTATAAACGACGAGAAAAAACCCTTCCGACTGGCATCACCTGGCTCGCGAACACGAGGAGGCCTAGTAACACTTGCATCTGTTGTAGTGTTACTTTCCGTACTGTGCAAAATCCCTCGATGAGGTGCAGTGTTTTTTGTATTTTTTCTGTTGGGAGGTGGAATAACCTTGCTGTGGTGTCGATTTCGATGCCTAAGAACGATAGCTTTGTTGTGGGGCCTATGGTTTTTGTAGGGCATAATGGGACTCTGAACCGTCGAGAGATGTTTGTGAATTCGTTAAGAAATGATTGGCATTGATATGAGTCTTTGGGTGCGACGAATAGGAAGTCATCTAGGTAATGTGTGACGGACCTATTGCCGGTTTCATACCTCAACACCCATTCTAGGAAGGAACTGAATAGTTCGATGTAATAACAAGATATTGAACAACCCATTGGGAGGCAAGTGTCGTAGAAGTATTCATCGTCCACTTGGCATCCCAGCAGGTGGTAGCAATCTGGGTGCACCGGTAGTAGGCGAAAGGCGGATTCTATGTCGGATTTAGCAAGCAGCGCTCCGGGCCCCGCATCGCGTACTAACATTACTGCTCTGTCGAACGACTCGTAGGAGACTGAGGCATCTTCAGACGAAATACCGTCATTTACAGACTCTCCTTTTGGGTAAGATAAATGATGGATAAGCCGGAATGAACCTGGCTCTTTTTTGGGGATTATTCCCAGAGGGGAAACTCTTAGGTTACTGAATGGTGGTGTTGGGAAAGGGCCCGCCACTCTGCCTAGAGCTACTTCTTTTTGTATTTTTTGCCTAAGTATTTCAGGGTGCTCTTTTGCAGATTTAAGGTTATTTGCAAAGGTGGGCGATTTATTAAGTTTGAAAGGGATGAAAAAAACCGTATGTGAAACCAAAACGTAACTGTCCCGCTGCGTCTTTCTTAGGATATTGGTCTAGCCAGGGGCCCATCGCGTTTACGCTCACCGGGGTCCTTGGATTCTGACTGTGGGAGTTTAATTGATAATTTGCTTGTGGGACGAGAACATCTTGCCGCGGGGTGGGCTTCACCGCAGGCTGAGCATTCATGTTTGTATCTGCATAAGGCGTAGAAACGACAGTGTCCCTCATTGTACTGCCAGCTGGCCCCTGGTCTACGTACTACCACTGAATTTTGGCCTGCTGTTGTCTGTTGTCCAGTAGCCGTTGTTGGAAAGTGATGGTGTTTCTGTGACAGCATTAATCGCAACCATATGTCTGTAGCTTTTACCCCCCAGCCTAGCTGTGGTTGCAGGGCCAACCGCCTCCGGAACTCTTCATCGTAGCGCCACCATGCTGAACCGCCGTGGGCTTTGTACGAGTTATACACCGTATCCTGGTATATGAATAGTTCCGAGCAGCGTTCCGGATGCTTTTGGCCCATGATGCAACCCAGCACAGAAAACGCCTGTAACCAGTTACTCATCGTCATTGCAACCTTTTGTCTGTTTCTGTCGAATGGTCTGTCGGCTATCCTTTTCTCTTTGTCTATAGTATGTTGGTCAGCGGTTACAAGTGACCAAATGTCGATGCAGTCATTATTCCATATTTTAATTCTGGTTTCCTCGTCTATGTGTGAGCCCAATGGGCTTTTCCCGCAAAAGAATGTGTCTTTGTGTATGCTGGCTAATGGTGGAGTTCTTTTAGTAGAATTATGTATAGCGCCTGGTGGCGCGGATAGTTGTTCGACTATGGCCTTAAGGGACGCTATTAAGTTGGTGTTACTATTTCCCATTTCAGTTATACTTATATTGCACGCACCCATTCCTGCGGCTGGAGGAGGGACTCCGATGTGTGGAGGGACTCTGACACCTGTCTCGCTCGGGGTGAGCGGCGTGCCTCTGCTCGTAGACCTGCGTGAAATCGTTGTATCGTGCAGACTGTAAGCTCTGGAGGGTGCCATTGTATCGTTTCTGTCCCCCGGAGGACGGGATCGGTGCAAGCGGCTGTTGGGGCTCGACGATGCGCTCGACATCTCTGATGCAGAGGATGGTGAGCGCCACCTTGAGGACTGCGACCTGTGACCCCTCCTGTGGGATGCCAATCTCCGCTTTGCTTGAGATGTCCGCTTCCTTCGCCGGTGACTTGTGTGCGATGGCGTAGATCTGTCGTCGGAGGAACTACAGCGAGTTCGCCTAGAGTGAGTACGCCTGGAGTCTCTGTGTCCCTGAGGGTGTATGGGGGGTTCTGCGCAGTTTACATGTGTCCCACCGGGACATGTCGGTGCTATTTGTGGCCAGGGCAATGCTATAGCGGTGTCAAGCGCGTGCGTCGCTGCGCTATTATAGGGGTATATGGGGGAGGCGAGGATGGTCGCTGAAGTGTTTAGGCTCCGCATCGTGTCCATCAGGGGGGTATTGATACTGTGACTGGGCGCTGGATGGGCTGCGGTGATTACAGGGCCGCAATGTCCCCTGGATGTGTAGTGTCACGTGTTCTGTTTTGGGAACTTTTTCTTTTATTTTTAATAGGAGTTTTTCTGTGGGGCATTGTTTGGGGGGGAGGCAGAGCACAGCCCCCGGCAGAGGATTCCTGTCTGGAGCTCTGCTCTGCCACAGCCCCTGCTGTGTGTTGAGGGGGCGGGGAATGGTTACTAAGTGGCCCGCAGCTTCTTCTGTGAGGCTGCGGGGTGCTGTGCCTAAAGCGCTCTGGAGGACGGGAGTGCCTGCTGGACCTCCGCCCTCCAGGGCGCTCCTCGGCAGGATGCGGGACGGGAGTGTTAACGGGGGTGGGGAACAACAGGCTCTATGCTGTCTCCAGCGCCGGCGGCAGGCAGGAGACCTGAATCCCCTCTGTGCCCGCCGCCGACATGGAAGACAGCCCGCACTCATTTATTAGTGCAGCGGAGCCCTGCGCCCGCTGTGAGTGAGGCGCAGGGTCCACTGCCGCACTAGCTTCAGCTTCCTGCTCCGCCCCGCAGCTTTCTGGACTGGGGGGCATGACCTGCGGGGTCACGTGATGCGGACATGCGCAACCCACATGCGCATCGAGCGCTTCCTGCCCTCCAGCTCCGCCTCCCCCAACATGCCTCTTCGGCCTAGTGGAGTTGCGCGCCCGCTTCCGGACCGCCACGTCTGCCCGCTTCCCCGAGTCAGCGCGCGCCCGCAGCACTACCGCAGCCACCTGCCGTCCCGTGCCGGGTTGAGTGGCCCGATGAACACTGTAAAGTTGTGCGGATGCGGCGGTCAGGTGAGGACGGGGATCGGGACCAGGCCGCGGAAGTAATGCAGCCCCCCGTTCCAGATGACCCGACCGCCGTGGAGGGGACCGTTGTATCGTGGGCAATTGGAGTGAGTAGGCCCAAGTGGTGAGGGGACTGGGACTGGGGAATATGATGTTCCCATAAGGGGTTGAGGGCCAGGGGCAGGGTGATCTGGGGATTTAGAGCTTGGGGCCAGGGGGATGAGCGCTGAGCACCCGACATGAGAGCCTGTAACCAGCGCTCGCCCCCCTGTGCAAACCCAGCCTGGAGGGCCTCAGCAATCTGACCTGATCCTGAAATCTCCATGACATTCGACTCCGGGACCAGCAAAGAAAGGAAGTAACGTGGGATGTCCCGGTGTTTATGTATCCAGGGGACGGCTTGCAGCAGCCGTCCCTTTCGCTTCATTGGATCCTTCTGGGGGCTTCAGGATCACTGGTCAGTAAGGGGCAGAGAAGGGGGGGTCACCAATCGCCACGGCCCAGGGAGGGGCCACCACAGTCAGTGACTCCCTCCTTATTTAGTATGGAGTCTACCATTATGTCATCAAGATGGGTTTGTTGTGATCTACCTGCCAGATGAGTAAAAATGGGAGCATTAGTCAACCCAAATGCCATCACAAGGTTTTCATAGTGCCCCTCAGGAGTATTGAAGGCCGTCTTCCACTCATCTCCTCAATGTGAATGAGATTATAAGCCCCCCTGAGGTCTAGTTTAATCAAATTGTAGGAGCCAAATGGTTTTCTAAAGAGGTCTGGGATGAGAGGGAGAGGATATGCATCCCAGACCGTAATCTGATTAAACTCGCAAAAATCAAGGCAGGGGCACAACCCCTAGTTTGTTTGTTTTTTGACAAAGAAAAATCCCACTGCAACGGGAGATGAAGAAAGTCTTATATGGCCCTTTGGTAGACTTTCAGTGATCTAGTTTTTCATGGCCTGCCTCTCTGAACCAGAGATATTATATAACCTGCTTTTTTGGTAGCTTGGCCCCAGGAATAATATTACCGACGCAATCATAAGGATGATGGGGTGGAAGTTCTTGACTCCCCTGTTCAGAAAACACATTCCTGAAATCAGACCCACCATGGCTATCCGAGTGACCAAGCAGTGTTCTTGGCAATACTCGCTCCATTTTACCACCTCCCGAGTCTGCCAGTCTAAGTGCCCACGATGCAGAAATGCTCCGGATTTTTCCTGAGCGTTTCTGCATCTCCCTGGCAGAAAAAAATGCATGCGGATTGTACATGCGGATTGTACATGCGGATTTTACATGTGTTTTTCCTGCCAGGGACAAGCGTAAGTGAAGCGTTTTTTCACTTGCATTTCCGCATGCGGGTTGTCAAGCGGTTTCCAAGCGATTTTAGCATCACTTGGAAAGTGCTTGACAACTTGGTCACACTATATAAATCCATGCAACCGGCAACCGGCATGGATTTATATAGTGTGACCAAGTTAATAGTTGAAGAAAAAAGATTAAAAATGGTAAAAAAAAAACAAAAAACAAAAACATTTTACTTACCTTCTGATGGCCCCTGGTCTCCTGTACGGCTCACGGTGGTGTGAAAGGACCTTCCATGACGTCATTTAGTCATGTGACAGGTCACGCGACCGCCGACGAGCCGTACAAGAGACTGGACGCAGCGGAGAAAAGACCGGGGGCCATCAGAAGGTAAGTATAATGTCTTTTTATCTTTTCTTTTTTTTTTTTTTTTTTTACTACAGGTACCATGGTACCCGGGTCTGGAGGAGAGTCTCCTCTTCTCCAGACCCGGGTACCATCCGCACGTTGAATCGCTTAATATCCGCATGTGCACATGTAGTCATGCGGATATTAAGCCATTCAATGGAGGCGAAAACGTCGCGATTACGCAAAATAATTGGTAGTGCTGCGGATTTTTCCGCACTGATAATGCGCAGCGGAAATTTCCGCAGCTTGTGCACAGCACATGCGGATTATCATTGGGGAACATTGCAGACCTTCTACCAAGTGTTTAAGCGTTTCTGCAATGGAATTGCCGCTGCGGAAACACTTAAAAGACGCATAGTGGGCACACAACCTACCACAGGATTGTGCAGCGTAAACCAAGGTAGTCTAAGGACCACAGGAGAGGGCAAGCCCTCTAGCACATAACAGTCAATAAATTTTGAGTGCAAGGCCCCTACCTGCAGATGTAGCACACGAGCGACAAGAGTAAAATACCCCTAGCTCAAGGGTGCAGAGTCAATGGCGATTATGGGTGTTGAGCCAGAAAATTTATGAGGTTTGAGGTCCTGATCGGACCTAGCGTCGATCAAAATAAACCCCGCCCCACTGTCCAGAAAGGCAAGAATTACCACCATACTTTTGCCAAGATGGATCTTGGACGGTAAAAAAAAAAATTGTGACCTACCCACAGAGGAAATAAGTACACCCCCGAGTTGCCAATTCACCCCGCAACTCGGGCGCCTTAGTTTTCCGGTGGGTGTTTAGGAATTTAGGAAAGACACACACACACACACACACACACTTTCCTTTCCGCCAAACCACAGTTGGACCAACAGAACAAGTCGCCACACCCAACAGCATGGGTTCCTCAGTTAACTCAAACCTCGGTGCCCTTGACCCCAGGCCCCCTGCAAATTGGAGTGTCTCCTTATGTCTCTGGAAAAGACAGCGGTTAACATACAAACGCCTCTTCAAAACAACCAACACCTCCGACTCCAGAACTAGGCAGCATAAATCTAACACTGGCAATCCAAGATTGCCAGAGGCGAGTATATATAGGAGAGGGGAGAGGCCAACACTGAACAGCTGAGACCATCAATGCTGGAAAGCTCTAGCAGCTCTCAACTGAACAGATTAACCTTTGCACTGCTAGCAGAAACCTTCACGGTTTAATATGATAGTGAAGTGCTTCTAATCAGTGCAGGAGCTCAGACGCCGTAGTCTTCTGGCCCCTCTAGTTACGGTAAACCCGTGGTTCCTGGATTCCAGCGATGTGTCACTTACTGAGCTGCTTGATGCAGTGTTGATAAAATCCCTTTATTAGCTGCAGATGTTCTGCCTATGCACAGGGTACACAGAAAGCTGTCAATCAGTGGTGCGGGTGGGGCTATATATAGAGCTCATGAATGTGGAGGACTACATGGTAGCAGGTTTACTAGTCCTTGAGTGATAAAACTAAAACAAGCAGCCAGTTATTGACACATGGCTGGAATCAGAGTCTGTGTCTTTATATAATCAAAATCTAATAAGATTATAGATGCAAGTGTACAATAAATCTGGAAGAATAAAGAAGTAATCAGTATATCATAAATTATATCTACCCTACAGGTAGCATATGCATTATAATTACATACAACGTCACTAAGGAAAAGTACCTCATTTGCGTCGACCACCAATAATTCACCTTGGCAAGCAGAAAGGGACCTTGAAACTACGTAGCTAAAATCAACATGACCCTACAAAAGTACAAAAACGTTAAAAGGGAAAACATGTTGGACAAATATGGATTGATGGATACAAGGCGCATTCTTAAATAACCATGTATAAATGTGAGGGGAGTCATTTCGTATGTAGATGGACAAAGAATGCTGAGCGTTGGAAACATGTTGCTATGTTGCATAAATTTTTCACTTGAACCTTGTGGATTAATGGACTTTTAAAGATGAAATAATAAAGATGGATTTTATGGAGCTGGAGTTCCTTTTCTTTTTCCTGTGATTTACACACGTGTGGCCACACGATCTCCAGGCTTCAGCACGCCGAGAGCCGCTGTGGGTGAGCTGGTGGTTTTTTTTCTATAGCATTCTTAAATAGGCTGTGCCAAGATCGCAACTTTTTGGCTATTCTGTGGGGGGGGGTGACAACTGGGACCTCCAATGATCAGAAGAACAGATGTCTCACATCCCCTTTTTTAATGGAGTGGTGCCATTGTCTACGGGACTGATGGAGATAGCTGAGCTCTGAATTCGGCCATCTCCGGCAGCCCATTACACTTTGAGTGGAGCAGCAGTGCACACGCTCATCGGCCAATCCATTGGCGTAATATGGCTCGTGCACCTGATTTCCTGTGATTGGGGTCCCAGAGATGGGTCCCCAGCTATTAGCAAGCAATCTGTTCTGTAGAAAAGCGATAAGTTGTAATCTGAGAGCAAACTCTTTCAATTTTAAAATATTGGATAGCTCTTATGGGCGTCTATAAAAAAACCAAAACAGTGTTAGATCTACAGGGTCGGCCATTTATATGGATACACCTAAATTAAATGGGAATGGTTGGTGATATCAACCTGAAACAACGGATACTGGAAGCCTGTGCTAGCATTTCTTCTGCGGTGTTGCTATCAGTGTGTCAAGAGTGGGAGAAGAGGGTTGCATTGACAATCCAACACAATGGGCAGCACTTTGAACACATTTTATAAGTGGTTATAAACTTGTACAAAACTCATGAAAGAATAAAGTTACGTTAAAACAAAGCACACCATTGTTTTCCTTATGAAATTCTCAATAAGTTTGATGTGTCACATGACCCTCTTCCCATTGAAAAAATAAAGTTGGATCCAAAATGGCCGCCATGGTCACCACCCATCTGGAAAAGTTTTCCCCTCCCATAAACCAATGTGCCACAAACAGGAAGATGATATCACCAACCATTCCCATTTAATTTAGCTGTATCCATATAAATGGCCCACCCTGTAAAATAATAAATTATTATTATTATTATTGCAGCTGCTGCATTTTGTATAACTCATTCAGTATCTGAACATCTGCAACAAAAGCACAGAGAAACAAATCAAGAAGAAACGTCACACTCACCGGAGTGTGGATCAGGTTCAGGAGATACTTCTTTCCCTCGTAAGTGTAAACCAGAGACGCAGTCTGGGCCTTCACCGTAATCCCGGCTCCCTCTCCACCTGCAGCTTGTCCAGAACTTGCTTATTGGAGGCGGCTTTTGGAATACACCCTGAGGGAAGGAGCGAGACCCCAGAATCCACACTGTTAGCTCGTGGTGGCAGTGTCCCCCTCCATACTAGTCTGTCAAGGTTAGCTTGTTTCTGTGTTTTATATATGTATTTTATGTGTGTAAACCCTCTTCATGTGTACAGCAGCCTGGAATGAACGCTGCTTAAAAAATAAATAATAGAGTAAGGCCTCATTCAGACCACAGTGATTTCTCTTGTAGGTAAAAAAAAAAAAAGACCGATTTTCATCAGCTTTGTTTTGCATCCGAGAAGTTCTAAACTTTGATTTGGATCAAAATCCGACAGGTCAACGTGTTTCGGTGAAAAATATGTGATCCGCAGAAATATGTGAACAGCCCTAGACTATAATAGATATGAGTTCTGTGAAAAACAAGGATCGAGCTCGTACGAGATCCAACATTTCATTCTATAAATCTACATAAATAATTAAGTAACGTGCCAAATTGCTTTTTTTTGTGTATGTTTTGCGTGTACGGAGGGAAAGTTCCCAGTGCTAGTGTCTATGGTGCTCCATTAGGCTAGGGCTACCTTGTGACTGTGTGTGGCGCTACTGATTGAGCAATAGCTCCAGTTCAAAGCAATACACTAATTTTAAAAGGAAATCTGTTTGACCTCAGATGTGGGCATGCAGGCCTTTGACATGTAAATCTAAACCAGTGGACACTTTTATATCTTCTACCTGTTGCTGCACTCCTAAGTAATTAGAATTTTGGTTCACATGCAAATGAGGAGTTAAGTCTCTGTCTCCTGAGATTATCTCCGACAGCAAGCATCCGTTCTCTTTAGGCTACGTTCCCATCGCTTTTGATGAGTTTTCGATGTTGCAGATTTTCTACAGCATTCCTGCACCTATTAAGTAAAATAGGTTACTTGTTTTTTTTTCTTTAAATCTGTAACATCAAAAGCTCACTGAAAGCTCGTGGTGGGAACTTAGCCTCAGTGTCAATGATAGCTCACAGTTTTTTGGGACGTCAGTCACCAGGCAAGGAAAATCAGAAAGTAAGCTATCAATCAAGATAAAGAGGCTGGTGCTGGGCAGGGAAGCAACCTTGGAAGGCTGAGGCTCGGTAAGTGCTCCGTTACACCCAGAGCACTCAGAAATGCAGCAACAGATAAAAGATATAGAGGTGTCTATGGATTTAGCTTTCCAAATCCTGCATGGTCATGAATGGGAATTGGAGGGAGGGGTATATCTGATGGATTCCCTTAAATTATTAAATGGCAATTGCAGTTCACATAGTTGCATACTACTTAATCTTTAGCGCTACAAAAATTTGTACTTCAAGCACCAGTAAAAAAGATTCCTTAGAGGTATCTGGTCACTATTAGTGATGATCGAGTGTGTTCTATCAACCCCTCCGGCGAGCACGCTCGGGTGCTCGCTGAGTATTTTGGCATGCTCGGCATTTCTTTTAATGTCGCCGTGCCTGCAAGTGTCACGGCTGTTAGACAGCGTGCTCGCCGAAGGGGTTCATAGAACACGCTCGATCATCACTAGTCACTATACATGAGTATACCATAAAAAATAACATATTATATAGTGAATAACACAGACACTATTCAATACAGCAGGGTTGAGGTGTATTTTGTGGTACAAAATTACAGTATTTTTGAATGACACCATTCACTTTACTGTGCAAGATATAGAAAAAAAGGGTAATGAACTCCAAATAAAGTGAAATGGTGCAGAAGAGAAAAAAACAAAAACATTTCACTGCTTTTAAAAAATTCTAAACTTTGTAAACAAATTGTTTGGCTCGTGTTTCAATTTTCTAAGACCGTTTTTAATACTTACCATTTTGGGGTACAACTTTTTGATTGCTCCATCAAATGAATAGTCATAAGTTACTTACCGGTAACGGGATTTTTCAGAGACCATGACAGCACCACGAGAGAGGGGATCCGCCCACCAAGGAGAGGAAACCTACAGGCATAAAAGGGCGCCACCTCTCTCCCGCCTCAGTTTGGATTACAGAGCACTGAGAGGACCGCCAGGTTAATGAACACAGCAAACAATTACAAAGTTGCCATACCACACGACACCTATTGAGTGTGAGATTATAATTTATAAAAGGGGAGTGCTCCCACAAAGGTGAAGGGAGGGAATGTAAGGGTGCTGTCATGGTCTCCGAAAAATCCCATTACCGGTAAGTAACTTAAGATTTTATCAGTCGACCATGACAGCACCACGAGAGAATTACAGGGATGAAGTAATCTATTGAAGGACCACAGCCTGGAACACTCTTCTCCCAAAGGTGAGGTCAGCCGATACTATATAGGTTAGATATGGGGGTGTCTATGGAATGTAGAGGGACAGGACCAGGTAGCAGCCTTACATATGTCTTCTAATCAAGAGACCTGTCTTCTCAGCCCAGGAGGTCGCCACAGCCCGGGTGGACTGAGCCTTCAACCCTCCTGGCACTTCCTTGCCGCTAGATGTATATGCTAGAGAAATGGCCTCCCTATTCCATCTAGCTATGGTGGACTTTGTGACATTAGACCGTTTTGTAGCCCCTTGGTAGGATATAAACAACGAGTTATCTTTCCTAAAGCTTCTGGTAACTGAAAGGTACCTAACCACACATCTCCTCATGTCTAATGTATGTAACTCCGCCTCTTTCTGGTCACTAGGATTTGGACAAAAGGAGGGTAGGAGGACTTCCTGAAGTCTGTGGAAACGAGTGGCTACCTTAGGGAGAGAAAGAGTGATTTTTAGACTAGATCCTGCCTATCATCCAGAATTTGAGTAAACGGCGAGGCCATAGACAGGGCCTGGATGTCACTAATGCTCCTGGCCGAGGTTAAAGCTATTAACAAAGCGGTCTTAAGGGAGAGGGATTTAAGGGTTGCTGACTATTAGCTCAAACGGCGAGCTAGTCAAGGCCTTTAGAACCAAATTTAAATCCCAGGGAACCAAGCTGCTTTTAATAATAGGTCTAGATCTAAAAGCTGCCTTAATGAACTGAGAAACCCAGTAGTTACCCGCTAGATCACAGCTATATAGGGAACCCAAGGCAGAAACCTGAACTTTAAGGGTGCTGGTGGATAACCCTAGTTCAAGACCTTTTTGTAAAAACGCCAAGATTTTTCCTATTGGCGCCTTCCCCTCCCCCATCAACCACAGGTTTTCTGCTGTGCATCAGGATGGTTACTAGACCTTGGGAAAAACCTTTCCGATTTAGCAGTGTCTTTTCAAGTTCCACACCGTCAAGTGGAGGCCAGTTGCTTGAGGAGATACGGAATCTCTGGAAGAACCCAAGGATCGGAGATGGACATGCTCCTCAGGCATGATAACCAGGGCCTCCTGGGCCTCAAGGGTATCTGCTGGCTGGTATGGTCCTTCCTTCTGAGGTGACATGGGCCGCAGTCCCTGCTCCACTTCTCTATGGCCCTTCTCATACCGACCCAGTAGAACCGCTCTCTCAGTAGGAACTCCAGTTTCTTCCACCCGAAGTCCCCGCTCTGTCATGGTAGGCCTCCAGGACCATTGCTGCATCTCGTCTTGGGACCACCACCTGCCAGGTCAGCTCGTGCGTCCGGTGGTTGACAAGCCTTCTGCACAGCTTACCTTCATAGAGGAATAGCCTGCTTTTCTCCTTCCATAACTGCTTGGCTTCCTCTGGAGCGTCCGGGCCAGGGCTAGAGTCCTCCTGGGTTAACATGTCTTGCACCAGGCGAATTGCAGGGTCACTATCTTGCGTTTCAGCCCAGCCGTGGTGGGGTAAGGGATTGAACATGATGGTGGTTAGGTCTTTGTCTCTTACCCGGTGAGAATACTGAGTGGCCCCATACCAGTGGAATGCAGGGAGCTCTACTTCCTCCAGCTCTTCTGAGTCTTCTTCTCCTTCAGGCAAGTGGGGCATCCTTGATAGGGCATCTGCGTTGGTGTTGGTTCTGCCTGCCCGGTA
Organism: Phyllobates terribilis; assembly: GCF_046119375.1. NCBI lineage: Eukaryota > Metazoa > Chordata > Amphibia > Anura > Dendrobatidae > Phyllobates > Phyllobates terribilis. The sequence goes on from NW_027363027.1 coordinate 1,936,200, forward strand.
TTTGATTGTGAAGTCATAATTTGATAGCCGGGCCATCCACCGCTGTTCCAGGGCACCAAGTCTTGCATTGTCTAGGTGTGTCAACGGGTTGTTGTCCGTGTACACAGTGAACTTTGCGGAGGCCAGGTAATGCTTGAAGCGTTCCGTTACGGCCCACACCACTGCCAAGAATTCTAGCTTGAAGGAGCTGTAATTCTCCAGGTTTCTCTCGGTGGGCCTCAGCTTCCGGCTGGCGTACGCGATCACCCTTTCTCTGCCCTGTTGGTTTTGTGACAGTACGGCTCCCAGCCCCACATTACTGGCGTCTGTGTGGAGGATAAAAGGCTGGCCATAATCAAGGTAGGCCAGGATCTCATCCCCAGTGAGGGCCATCTTCAACTGGCGGAAGGACTCCTCTTCCGGCTTGTCCCACTTGAAGGGTGGCTTCTGGCTTCTGGACCTAGACTGTCCTATCAGGAGGTCCTGCATAGGGGCTGCCATCTTAGTGAACCCGGGGATGAACCTTCGGTAGTAGCCTACCAACCCGAGGAATTGCCTCACTTCTTTGATGTTAGAGGGGCTTGGCCAGCTCTTGATGGCTGTCACTTTGTCGGGGTCGGGGGCTACTCCCTCAGCACTCACCACGTGCCCTAGGTACTGTACCTTCGGTTTCAACAGGTGACACTTTGAGGGTTTCACCTTCAGGCCATAGCCTGCCAGGGCTTCGAACACCTCGGCCAGGTGCTTTAGATGGTCCTCGTAAGTCTTCGAATAGACAATCACGTCGTCCAGGTACAGTAGGACCGTCTCGAAGTTTCGGTGCCCTAGACAGCATTCCATCAGCCTCTGGAAGGTCCCTGGTGTGTTGAAGAGCCCGAATGGCATACAGTTGAATTCGCTCAATCCCATCGGGGTGGTGAAGGCGGTCTTCTCCTTGTCAGCCTCTGCCACAGGAACCTGCCAGTACCCGCTAGTAAGGTCCAAAGTAGGAAAGAAGTTAGCTGATTTTAGGGCTGCTAAAGACTCCTCTACCCTAGGTAACAGGTACGCGTCTTTATGGGTGATACGATTGACCTTTCTATAGTCCACGCACATTCTCATGGTACCGTCTTTCTTTTTTACCAAAACTAAGGGAGCTGCCCAGGGGCTACAGCTATCTCTAATGACCCCAGCTTCTTTCATTTCTCTCAGCATGCCCTTTGCGTTCTGATAATGTGCAGGAGGTACAGGTCTGTGTCTCTCTTTTATTGGTGGGTGGCTCCCCGTGGGGATGTGGTGTTCTAACCCCTTTACTCTGCTGAAGTCTAGCGGGTGCTTACTAAAGATTCTCTCGTACTCCTGTACCACCCGGTAGACTCCTTGTTTTTTGTGCAGGGGAGTGGATTCAGCACCCACATGGAGTTTCTGGCACCAGTCCTCCTTGTGTTTCTGGGAGCCATTACCCTCCACCGGTTAAGATGGAGGCAAGGGTTCCACGACCCTGATAGCATTGTGTTGGACGGCAAACAATTTGGCTAGTGTAGCATACCGGGGCAAGTAGACTTCCCTTTCCCCGATGTTTAAGATCCAGACGGGCACCCTTCCATGGCGGACATCAACCACCCCCCTGGCTGTCAAAATGGTGGGCCTGCTGTCTGAGTACACGGGTTCTACCATGGCTTGGTAGTCTCTCCCCCTTAACCCGATTGCAGTCCGACACCAGATCATCATTTCACTTTTGGGAGGCATGGCAATGGGGAACGGGTCGCTCATCCTCACGCTACCGATCTCACCACCAGACAGTTTTACCTGTTGACGTCTCACCAGGGCCCTTATCTCCTTCTGGAGGACTCTCTGCTGGCTGGAACTAGCATTCATCACCACCTTCTGCAAAATCACAATTACTTCTGCAAGACAATTTTCAATCACGTTAGTACCCACAGTTATTTTAGGGTGACTTTCACGGCGATCAATGTCCACAATGATCACTCCCTGTGCCGGCAGTTCAACCTTACCAATCTTGATGGTCATCTCTCTGAACCCCACTTGCGGCACAGGTTGGCCATTGCTGGCGATGATGCTTAAGTCATCGTCTGGATAACGGGTTATATCCGCGTCACTCCAGTACCGCTTGAAAAGTACGTAGGGGATGGTAGTCACTTGAGACCCGGTGTCCAGCAGTGCACTTATGGGGATACCGTCCAGCACTACGGGTAAGACCGGGCGTCCCCCCACGTACTTATCACGCCAATTAGACGGGCCTGATGACCTTATGCCTGGGGGTTGGCCCTCTGCCCCAGGTCGGACCCATTTAAAGTACAGTACCTTGCTATGTGTCCTGGCTGACTGCAACGGTGGCAAATCGGCTGTCCATCCTCAGTGTAACTGTCGGCGGGCCTCCCTCTGAACGACGGGATCCTCCTCTGTCGACGCCACGGGACATCCTCCGGACTGGAAGCCAGCTTGATGGGTCCTGACGGGTCCACCTGTAACGACTGTAAGGTCCTGGTCAATGCAGCAACACTCCTGGTTAGTTCCTGGACCTGATGGTGCAGGTCTGCAGGCGGGGATGGGTTTGAGGCCTGCGCATCAGCCCCCACAAGGTCTGCAGGGTAGGGCGCCGCCCCCTGGTGGTAAGTAATGGCAGGGCGCCGGGAAGCTACAGCGCTACTTGGTGCGGGTTCTCGGAGCACCCGGATGTCCCTATCCTTGAACTGCGCAAAAGTCAAATCGGGGTTCTGAAGGGCCATGAGGCACAGCTGGGTTCTGGGGGCGCTGGACAGCAGATCTTCTATGAACTGGTCAGTTTACAGCTTATCGGTGTCCTGCACGCTACCAGGGTCAGCTTGTTTGATAGCTCTCAGGGCTTCTTGCAGGTTCAAGGCATAATCTCTGATACTATCCTGGGCTCGCTGCTTACAGCCATAGAACCGCATTTTGATTTCTGCTGAGGTACGGGTATCAAAGGTACTCCGCAACCGGGTCAGAATGTCCTTTACAGTCCTTTTCTCCTCATCTGACCATGATTTCACTTCCCGCTGGGCTGCACCGGTGAGCTGCCCCGTCAGAATGCTCACTTTCTGTTCTTCTGTCAGGGGGTAAACTTTAAATAAACTGTGCAGTCTTTCCTTAAAGTCAGTCAATGTATGGGATTCCCCTGAGTATTGGGGCAGCCAGGCTGCTCCAGGGATGTAGGGCATGGAGAATGGCATCACCACTGCTGCAGCCACGCTGGTGGTAGAGGGTCCGTCCGCGTCCGTCATCTTCCTCCCCCATAGTTAACCGTGGCCTACCTTCTGTTGATCCTCTTCCATAGGCCGCGGCTCCGCTGGTGCTGCTCCGGACGAGGACCTTGCGTCGCGTCCTGGTGACGTCAGCGTCGCTCTCTCTCCTTCCAGGACCTTACGCAGCGTCGGTGAGTAGGGCGGGGCTTCAGGTCTCGCGCGGTTTGGACGTCCACGCCCCTCTTCTTCCCGCGCGGCGTCCTGAAGATGGCGTCCGATGGCGGGAAAACGGCTGAAGATGGCGGGAAAATGGCTGAAGATGGCGGGAAACTGGCTGAAGATGGCGGGAAACGACTGAAGATGGCGGGAAACGGCTCTGGATAGCGGGAAACAAGGTACGCAAACAGCCCTTTCAGGCACGCAATACCCGTTTGTGGCGGGTTGGTCACAATCCTGCCGACTACGCCAAAAGCTGACTCGCCCCCTGGGCCGTGGGGCACTCGGGAACCGGGCTTCAGTGTGATGATGGGGGTAGTAGTGGCAACCCGATCCCGTGGCTAAGGGTGGTCAGACCATATGCTGTGGCAGCCTATTTGTAGGGTTTTGAATGTCCGACTACGCCACCCGTGGATTGCGGTCGGGGATGACCGCCGCTGCAAGGCAGACCGCTGAGGCTGATGTTGGTATGCAGCACTGGGATAGAATAGCTTCCCACGGGAAGAGTGTAGCCTCAGGGCAGATAATAGGATGCTGGGGGTGATGGTGCAGGCCGCAATAATAAAGGTCCAGAGTCTACTTCAAACAGTCCAGGGTCTTTATTGTAGGTAGTACTTATGACCCAACAGGAGTACAGGGTAGGAATGGGCCTGGGTGTCTGAGAACATTCGGGCGAGCCCCACTGGTCAGGGTGAGTGGGTAGGCCTACCGTTCTCTCTCTGCCCTTGCTGACTATCCCCCTTTTAGTGGTGTGATAGCCCACGTCCCTGAGCTGGCCGTGTACTACGCCTGTATGGCTTGCGACTCGGGCCTTAGGTACCTGTTGCTTCTCCGTGCTGTACCGGTCCCTCTGTGTGGCGGTGCCTCCAGGCTTCTCAGGCCAAGGGACCTAAAATCCCTCACAGGTAGGTTATCTGCTGCCGGGCTTGCAACCCTGACAGCCTCGGACCCCAGTGTCCGGTTGTGTAGTTCTCTCTCAGCCAGGACCGGCTCTCGTCGCCTCTGTCCCTGGCTTGCTGTTCCTCCTCAGCCTCCTTGACTCCTCAGCTGCTGCTGACCTGTCCCTCTCCTCTGGGAACCCTTCTGGATGCTTCAGAAGTGGGTCCTGGTCTCTCTAACCCTGTCCTCAGTTCCAGCTTTTATAGGGGCAGCCAGCTCTCCATACTGGCCTGGGACAGGAGGTGCGGCATGCTAATTGTCCCTGACTAGGGAACCTCCCTCCTGCTCTCAGACACAACCTTTAATACTTGTGGCATCCAGGCCTGGGGTGACACACATCCACAGCTAGGGGATTTAGGGAACACAAGATCTTTGTCTTCCGATTTAGTTTTGTGGCAAACAGATCTACCTGACCGGAGGGCCCCCCACCCCCCCATCTTCGGCTATTTGGGTAAAAATTCCTTGATTTAGTTCCCATTCCCCTTGCATCAGAAGATAGCAGCTTAGGAAATCTGCTCTGGTGTTTTCTTTTTCCCTTATATGGAGGGCCATCAGGGAAAGGAGGTGACTTTCTGTAATCTGGAAGAGATGATCTGTCACTCATCAGCAATCTTGACCATGTGTCCCCTGGTGGTTCACATATGCTACCGCAACTAGATTATCCAAGAGGATCTTTACATTCTGGCCCTGAAGGAAAGGTAAGAAATTATTCACTGCCTTGTCTACCGCCAGAAGTTCTTTTGCATTGGAGGAGAGACTCTTTTCGATATCTGACCGGGTCCCCTGGGCTCCCCACCCTCTGGGACTCGCATCTGTGGTAATTGTGCTAGTGACCCCAAGTACCCAGGGAACCCCTCGAGATTGGTGGCAGGATGAGCCTAACCTCTATAAAGATTTTACTGACCGGGGTGATAAGGACATCTTCCCTTCCAAGTGCCCCTTAAGAGAAACTTCATTATGTATCAGATCCCACTGTAAAACCCTGGAATGGTATTGTGCTCACAGAACCCCTGGGAAGCACGATATCAGGGTACCCAACAGGTACATTGCACCTCCAAGGGACATGACCGAATTTGCTATGGCTTTCTTCACCTGGCCCCTCATTTATTGTATTTTAGCTTCCGGGAGGTGGCATTCTTGAGATTCGCAATCCCCAAAAACGGCTGAACTGTCGAGTAATCTGGATCGTGTGCTCACGATTCCGGGCGAAATCCGTGACACAGTGATGGCAGGGTGAGATATGGAGTGTGTCAGCCTCATTTTGACTTGTTTTAAGGACATTACATCAAAGTTGGATAAGCCTGTAGTGTGTTTTTCAACTTAAATTTTGGGGGTGACTCAAAATCCAGGCCTCCATTGGTTAATAAATTTGATTTCCATTGATGATTTTGTATGAACATTTGCTAAAGAAGAACTGCGCCCAGCGGAGCCAAGCTGAAGGAAGAGAATGGACTTGATCTGTCTTCAGACATTTTTTCAAGTTTCCCCTCAGGAGGGGGCCAGTTCACTTTTTAGCTGGGTTAAAATACACTGCTCAAAAAAATAAAGGGAACACTCAAATAACACATCCTAGATCTGAATGAATGAAATATTCTCATTGAATACTTTGTTCTGTACAAAGGTAAATGTGCTGACAACAAAATCACACAAAAATCATCAATGGAAATCAAATTTATTAACCAATGGAGGCCTGGATTTGGAGTCACCCCCAAAATTAAAGTGGAAAAACACACTACAGGCTGATCCAACTTTGATGTAATGTCCTTAAAACAAGTCAAAACGAGGCTCAGTGTTGTGTGTGGCCTCCACGTGCCTGTATGACCTCCCTACACCGCCTGGGCATGCTCCTGATGAGGTTGCGGATGGTCTCCTGTGGGATCTCCTCCCAGACCTGGACTAAAGCATCCGCCAACTCCTGGACATTCTGTGGAGCACCGTGACGTTGATGGATGGAGCGAGACATGATGTCCCAGATGTGCTCAATCGAATTCAGGTCTGGGGAATGGGCGGGCCAGTCCATAGCTTCAATGCCTTCATCTTGCAGGAACTGCTGACACACTCCAGCCACATGAGGTCTGGCATTGTCCTGCATTAGGAGGAACCCAGGGCCAACCGCTCCAGCATATTGTTTCACAAGGGGCCTGAGGATCTCATCTCGGTACCTAATGGCAGTCAGGCTACCTCTGGCGAGCACATGGAGGGCTGTGCGGCCCTCCAAAGAAATGCCACCCCACACCATTACTGACCCACTGCCAAACCGGTCGTGCTGAAGGATGTTGCAGGCAGCAGATCGCTCTCCACGGTGTCTCCAGACTCTGTCACGTCTGTCACATGTGCTCAGTGTGAACCTGCTTTCATCTGTGAAGAGCAAAGGGAGCCAGTGGCGAGTTTGCCAATTCTGGTTTTCTGTGGCAAATGCACAGTGTTGGGCTGTGAGCACAACCCCCATCTGTGGACGTCGGGCCCTCATACCACCCTCATGGAGTCAGTTCTAACCGTTTGTGCAGACACATGCACATTTGTGGCCTGCTGGAGGTCATTTTGCAGGGCTCTGGCAGTGCTCCTCCTGTTGCTCCTTGCACAAAGGCGGAGGTAGCAGTCCTGTTGCTGGGATGTTGCCCTCCTACGGCCCCCTCCACGTCTCCTGGTGTACTGGCCTGTCTCCTGGTAGTGCCTCCAGCCTCTGGACACTACGCTGACAGACACAGCAAACCTCCTTGCCACAGCTCTCACTGATGTGCCATCCTGGATGACCTGCACTACCTGAGCATCTTCTGTGGGTTGTAGAGTCCGTCTCATGCTACCACAAGTGTGAAAGCACAACCAACATTGAAAAGTGACCAAAACATCAGCCAGAAAGCACTGGTACTGAGATGTGGTCTGTGATCCCCACCTGCAGAACCACTCCTTTATTGAGGGTGTCTTGATAATTGCCAATAATTTCCAACTATTGTCTATTCCATTTGGACAACAGCATGTGAAATTGATTGTCAATCAGTGTTGTTTCCTAAGTGGACAGTTTGATTTCACAGAAGTTTGATTTACTTGGAGTTATATTCTGTTGTTTAAGTGTTCCCTTTATTTTTTTGAGCAGTGTATATAAAAAAATTACTGCAGCTTTAATGCTATTTATTACGTCTCAGGTAATTTTGTGACTAATACAGCATCAAAACTACCAAAAAGCTTAAATCTCCAATGGAAGCCGATAGCACCAGTGAGAACACGGCATAAGCGTAAATTAAAGGAATAGGAGGACATTATTCACTCCAGTTTCCTGCGGCCCCTCGGGAGTATAGGTTGCTGCACAGTAGTCTGCATTCTGTGTAAAACAGGAAAAACACTTTTACTTAGCGGGATGAGGGCAGCGCGGTGGTCAGTAGTGACACTCTGTCAGTTGAGGATTGCTCCTATTATCTGGTTGTGTATCCTGAGAAGAGGAGACCCACCGAAGAGGAGACCCACCGAAGAGGAGACCGAAGAGGGGACCCAGAGAAGAGGAGACCGAAGAGGGGACCCACCGAAGAGGAGACGCAAGAGGAGACCCACCGAAGAGGAGACCCAGGAGGAGACCCACCGAAGAGGAGACCCAAGAGGAGACCCATCAAAGAGGAGACCCAAGAGGAGACGCACCGAAGAGGAGACCCACCGAAGAGGAGACCCACCGAAGAGGAGACCCACCGTAGAGTAGACCCACCGAAGAGGAGACCGACCGAAGAGGAGACCCACCGTAGAGGAGACCCACCGTAGAGAAGACCCACCGAAGAGGAGACCCACCGAAGAGGAGGGGACCCAGCGAAGAGGAGACCGAAGAGGGGACCCACTGAAGAGGAGACGCAAGAGCAGACCCACCGAAGAGGAGACCCAGGAGGAGACCCACCGAAGAGGAGACCCAAGAGGAGACCCACCAAAGAGGAGACCCAAGAGGAGACGCACCGAAGAGGAGACAGAAGAGGAGACACACCGAAGAGGAGACCCACCATAGAGTAGACCCACCGAAGAGGAGACCCACCGTAGAGTAGACCCACCGAAGAAGAGACCCACCGAAGAGGAGACCCACCGAAGAGGAGACCCACCGTAGAGAAGACCCACCGAAGAGGAGACCCACCGAAGAGGAGACCCAATAGGAGACCCACCGAAGAGGAGACCCAAGAGGAGACCCACCGAAGAGGAGACCCAAGAGGAGACCCACCAAAGAGGAGACCCAAGAGGAGACCCACCCAAGAGGAGACCCAAGAGGAGACCCACCGAAGAGGAGACCCACCAAAGAGGAGACCCTCCGAAGAGGAGACTGAAGAGGAGACCCACCGAAGAGGAGACCCACCGAAGAGGAGACCGAAGAGGGGACCCACCGAAGAGGAGACCGAAGAGGGGACCCAGCGAAGAGGAGACCGAAGAGGGGACCCAGTGAAGAGGAGACCGAAGAGGGGACCCAGCGAAGAGGAGAACGAAGAGGGAACCCAGCGATGAGGAGACCCAAGAGGAGACCCACCCAAGAGGAGACCCAAGAGGAGACCAAAGAGGAGACCCACTGAAGAGGAGACCCAACGAAGAGGAGACCCACCGAAGAGGAGACCGAAGAGGGGACCCAGCGAAGAGTAGACCGAAGAGGGGACCCAGCGAAGAGTAGACCGAAGAGGGGACCCAGCGAAGAGGAGACCGAAGAGGAGACCCAAGAGGAGACCCACCGAAGAGGAGACCCAAGAGGAGACCCACCCAAGAGGAGACCCACCGAAGAGGAGACCCAAGAGGAGACCCACCGAAGAGGAGACCGAAGAGGAGACCCACCGAAGAGGATCACTCTGCAGCCTCCATTCTGTACAGTTTGGTGTTGAGCTGACTGGAATTCAGTTTTTCAAAAAGTGGCGGAGCCTCGCAGGGATAAACATAACAGAGCGCAGCCAACAGTCCTCATAATTTACCACATTGGATCGGAGTGGATTTTTTGAGGACCTCATTTTAGTAACTCCATTCTAGCTGATTCTCTAGTAAGCTGTCTAGATCGGAGTGGATTTTTTGAGGACCTCATTTTAGTAACTCCATTCTAGCTGATTCACCATTGAGCCATCTAGATCGGAGTGGATTTTTTGTGGACCTCTTTTAGCAACTCCATTCTGTACAGTTTTGTGCTGAAGTGACTGGAAATGAGTTTTTCGGAGAGTGGGCGGAGCCTCGCGGGGAGAAAAGTAACAGAGCGCAGCCGAGAGAGTCCTCATAATTTACCACACTGGATCGGAGTGGCTTTTTTTGAGGACCTCATTTAGCAACTCCATTCTAGCTGATTCACTAGTGAGCCATCTAGATTGGAGTGGATTTTTAGATGATCTCCCTGTAGTCTCCATTCTGTACAGTTCATTGCTGACCTGACTAGAATGGAGTTGCTGGAGCGATGTCCTCATAGGATCAAATCCAATCTAGACGGCTCATGACTGAAACATCGAGAATTGAGTTAATTCCAGGAGCTCCTCATAGATTCCAATCTAGTGGCTTAGGAACTATAAATGGATGGATGTATTGTTACTTTTTGTGACATACATAATTACACACAGCACTGATTGTTCAGTTTTGCCCGAATTTGACTCTTACTGTATTTCCACCAATCACAGCCACAGCACCGACATTTCTGAAGAGTGGGCGGAGCTAGAGAACATTTATGTAATCATTTTTGCCACTTTTGTGATGTAAATTATGATAATGTTGTCGGCTGTGCTCCGTCACGCTCACGACCTCCCTGCATATGTTCACCCGCTCTTCAAAATGCTGGTGCTGACCAGGACTGGTGGACAGACAAGAAAAGTAACATTTTGTCAAACATGAGCAATCAGAGCTTTGTGTAAGTTTTTAAACTATGAAAACTGATAATATAAAAAAAACTAATTTTTTAATTTAACAAAAAAAAAAAAGTGGCCCAGATTTCTACCTCTCACCTTTTATTAATACTGGCATGCGAAATTTGTTTCTTCAAGAATTGTGGCAGTAATGTTGTATAATGTCTGCCAAGAAATAATAAAACAACCTGCAGCAACTCCAATCTAGATGTCTCAGTACAGAGATGACAAGATTGAGCAGCTGCACTGAGGTCCATGATTTGTGGGCACAATGTACTGTGTATAAGGACGTCCACTGTACAGAAACTCCATTCTACAACCCCTGGCAAAAATTATGGAATCACCGGGCTCGGAGGATGTTCATTCAGTTGTTTAATGTTGTTGAAAAAAAGCAGATCACAGACATGGCACAAAACTAAAGTCATTTCAAATAGCAACTTTAGGGTATTTAAGAAACACTAAAAGAAATCAAGATTAAAAATGTGGTACTCAGTAAGGGTAATTTTTTTCAGACCAAGCAGAGGGAAAAAATTATGGAATCACTCAATTCTGAGGAAAAAATTATGGAATCACCCTGTAAATTTTCATTTCCAAAACTAACACCTGCATCAAATTAGATGTGTTCGTTAGTCTGCATCTAAAAAGGAGTGATCACACCTTGGAGAGCTGTTGCACCAAGTGGACTGACATGAATCATGGCTCCAACACAACAGATGTCAATTGAAACAAAGGAGAGGATTATAAAACTCTTAAAAGAAGGTAAATCGTCACGCAATGTTGCAAAAGCTGTTGGTTGTTCACAGTCAGCTGTATCTAAAATCTGGACCAAATACAAACAACATGGGAAGGTTGTTAATGGCAAACATACTGGTAGACCAAGGAAGATATCAAAGAATCAAGACCGGAAACTTAAAGCGATATGTCTCCAAAACAGGAAATGCACAACAAAACAAATGAGGAACGAATGGGAGGAAACTGGAGTCAATGTCTGTGACCGAACTGTAAGAAACCGCCTAAAGGAAATGGGATTTACATACAGAAAAGCTAAACATTAGCCATCATTAACACCTAAACAGAAAAAAACAAGGTTACAATGGGCTAAGGAAAAGCAATCGTGGACTGTGAATGACTGGATGAAAGTCATATTCAGTGACAAATCGAGAATCTGCATTGGGCAAGGTGATGATGCTGGAACTTTTGTTTGGTGCCGTTCCAATGAGATTTATAAAGATGACTGCATGAAGAGAACATGCAAATTTCCACAGTCATTGATGATATGGGGCTGCATGTCAGGTAAAGGCACTGGGGAGATGGCTGTCATTACATCTTCAATAAATGCCCAAGTTTACATTGATATTGTGGTCAGTTTTCTTATCCCATCAATTGAAAGGTTGTTTGGGGATGATGACATCATTTTTCAAGATGACAATGCATCCTGCCATAGAGCAAAAACTGTGAAAACATTCCTTGAAAGAAGACACATAAGGTCAATGTCATGGCCTGCAAATAGTCCGGATCTCAATCCAATTGAAAATCTTTGGTGGAAGTTGAAGAAAATGGTCCATGTCAAGGCTCCAACCTGCAAAGCTGATCTGGCAACAGCAATCAGAGAAAGTTGGAGCCAGATTGATGAAGAGTACTGTTTATCACTCATTAAGTCCATGCCTCAGAGACTGCAAGCTGTTATTAAAGCCAGAGGTGGTGCAACAAAATACTAGTGATGTATTGGAGTGTTCTTTTGTGTGTTTGTTTTTCATGATTCCATATTTTTTTCCTCAGAATTGAGTGATTCCATAATTTTTTCCCTCTGATTGGTCTGAAAAAAATTACTCTTACTGAGTACCACATTTTTAATCTTGATTTCTTTTAGTGTTTCTTAAAGCCCTAAAGTTGCCATTTGAAATTACTTTAGTTTTGTGCCATGTCTGTGATCTGCTTTTTTTCAACATTAAACAACTGAATGAACATCCTCCGAGCCCGGTGACTCCATAATTTTTGCCAGGGGTTGTATACACCTTTTGATCACTTGTTTATAATATTTTTTGCAGATTTATTTATTTTCTGTTATGGGGTATAATAATTTTATAGGTTGGATTATTACAGATGACCGATAACAAGTGTGCACTTTTTTGGCTTTATTTTAGTTTATTTATAAAAAAAAAACATTTTTATTGGCACTAAAAAATTTAAGCCAATATTTAGAATTTTTTTTGTTTTCTTTTACATTTTAGCCCCTTTTTGTAATACAATCTTACTATTAGCGCCATATAGTAGTTTTGGCCAACATCTTGTAGTAATGTCCCCATCATGGTCCCTATCTTGTGCTTATGTCCCCCATCATGGTCCTCATCTTGTTTTATTGTCCCCCATCATGGCCATCTTGTAGAAATATCCTCCAACCTGGTCCCCTTCTTGTAGCAATCTCACCATTCGGCTCCCTATCTCATAGTAACGTGTCCCTTCCTGGTCCCCTTTTTGTAGTAATGTCTCTTTGCAGTAATGTCAGGATCCTGATCCTCATCTTCTAGTCCTGTTCCCATCCTGGTCCCCTGCGGACATTAGCTGCTGGCCTGTGATTGACCCACAGTTGGCATTGGTATAGCTGAGCAAAGAGCTTGTCTGTGCACGGTGCCTGCAATATGTTCCACTGAAAAAGTGCTGACGTGCCACAATCCTTAAGGTGTATGGTGCCTGCGGCCTGCATGAAGCAGCCCCTGTGGCCAAATGTTTGAGACCCCCGCACGAGTCTATAAAGCTACAGCTGCCAATCAAAATACAGGGTGCCATGATATACTGAGGGGCTGCCATTGGTTTGATTAGTATTTCTGTGATGACAGAGTCTCTTTACCCCCTGAGTGATTTCAGACCAATCACCTATTCTGTGGAGAAGTGATAAAGATTTACAAGACAGTGACTTGAAGGGTCAACGTGATATTTGACATTTTTTCTCAACATTTTATTTCAGTTATATTTTCAAGCAGATCAGGGGGTGTTCATATCCTGAGACGACCATAAGCTGCCCCCAAAAAACTCACTGTCTTCACCGAGGGGTGCGCAGTTCAGGCATAAGAAAGGTATACTCAGTCCATAATATGGATATCCATGGAAAACGGAGGGCTTGCAGTGATCGATGGGTTATTGTATTGTGGGGTGTCTACGTTCTGCTTGAAAGTATAAGGACATTCACAAATGAAAAAGATATAATACAAAGTTTACTTAAATCTTGCAAATGAGAAAACAGGTGTACTGGTGTGATAATTCTAATAATACAGGTGCATCTCACTAAATTAGAATATCATCAAAAAGTTAATTTATTTCAGTTCTTCAATACAAAAACTGAAACTCATATATTATATAGAGTCATTACACACAGAGTGATCTATTTCAAGTGTTTATTTCTGTTAATGTTGATGATTATGGCTTACAGCCAATGAAAACACAAAAGTCATTATCTCAGTAAATAGAATAATTAACAAAAAAAACCTGCAAAGGCTTCCTAAGCATTTAACAAGGTCCCTTAGTCTGTTTCAGTAGGCTCCACAATCATGGGGAAGACTGCTAACTTGACAGATGTCCAGAAGGCAGTCATTGACACACTCCACAAGGTCTCAGAGTCTGGAGGAAGAGTGGAGAGGCCACAATCCAAGCTGCTTGAGGTCTAGTGTGAAGTTTCCACAATCAGTGATGGTTTGGGGAGCCACGTCATCGGCTGGTGTAGGTCCACTGTGTTTTATCAAGACCAAAGTCAGCGCAGCCGTCTACCAGGACATTTTAAAGCACTTCATGCTTCCCTCTGCTGACAAGATTTTTGGAGATGGAAATGTCATTCTCCAGCAGGACTTGCCCCTGTCCACACTGCCAAAAGTACCAATACCTGGTTTACACACAACAGTATCACTGTGCTTGGTTGGCAGCAAACTCGCCTGACCTTAACCCCATAGAGAATCTATTATAGAGAATCTATGGGGTATTGTCAAGAGGAAGATGAGAGACATCAGACCGAACAATGAAGACGAGCTGAAGGCTGCTATCAAAGCCACCTGGGCTTCCATAACACCTCAGCAGTGCCACAGGCTGATCGCCTCCATGTCACATTGCCGCATTGATGCAGTAATTGATGCAAAAGGAGCCCCGACCAAGTATTGAGTGCATTTACTGACCATACATTTCAGTAGGATAACATTTCGGATTTTAAAATAATTTTTCAAGCTGTTATAAAAGTATTCTAATTTACTGAGATAATGACTGTTGTGTTTTCATTGGCTGTAAGCCATAATCAACATTAACAAGAATAAACACTTGAAATAGATCACTGTGTGTAATGACTCTATATATGAGTTTCACTTTTTGTATTGAAGAACTGACAAATTAATTTTTTGATGATATTCTAATTTAGTGAGATGCAACTGTCCAATGAACTCAGCTCACCTCATGCACGTCACTGACAGCGTGGGAAAATTCTCAGCGCTCAGCGCTTGAGCAGGAGAATTCTCCCACGCTGGGATGGCATTGAGATGACAGGCTGGATCACAGCTGAGCGCTGCCATCCAGCATGCCATCCTTCATAGTCACTGCAGAGCGCAGGCATGCTTGCGCTCTGCAGTGTCTCTGAAGTACAGTAATCAACACTATCACTGTACTTATTATATATGTGACTGACATGTTTCTATCTATCTAATCTATGTGTGATGCTCTATTCTTTCTGTTATAAATTGTCGGGTACCGCTGCTGAATTGCCGGCCGGCTTTTTTAAAGAGACGGTGCATGAAAACACTAATATTTTTTTAATAAATCCTTTAACACTAAATGACAAGTACAGTAACGAACACTGTCACTGTACTTCTTATATATGTGACTGACATGTTTCTATCTAATCTAAGTGTGATGCTTTATTCTTTCGGTTCTAAATTGTCGGGTACCGGTGTATGCCGCTGCTGAATTGCCGGCTTTTCATGTTTCACTGTGAGCACTGTTCCCATCGATTTGGGCACCCACTGTAATGCTACAACCACCATGGCTGTGGCATTACAGTGAGTGGCAGACAATCCCTGCATGATTGGTGCTCTAAATAGCACCAGACATGCAGGACACGCTTTTGGTGCACGAACAGTTATCGAACATAACCTCGAACAGCCGAATTTTTTGCAAATCATTCGCGTTCTTCGAATGACTCGAACACCGCCCAAAACAGCTCGAATTTGAGATTGGCGAACAGTTCTAGTCGAACACCGCTCATCTCTAGTCCTTATCACCCCGGTCAGTAAAATCTTTATAGAGGTTAGGCTCATCCTGCCACCAATCTCGAGGGGTTCCCTGGGTACTTGGGGTCACTAGCACAATTACCACAGATGCGAGTCCCAGAGGGTGGGGAGCCCAGGGGACCTGGTCAGATATCGAAAAGGGTCTCTCCTCCAATGCAAAAGAACTTCTGGCAGTAGACAAGGCGGTGAATAATTTCTTACCTTTCCTTCAGGGCCAGAATGTAAAGATCCTCTTGGATAATCAAGTTGCGGTAGCATATGTGAACCACCAGGGGGACACATGGTCAAGATTGCTGATGAGTGACAGATCATCTCTTCCAGATTACAGAAAGTCACCTCCTTTCCCTGATGGCCCTCCATATAAGGGAAAAAGAAAACACCAGAGCAGATTTCCTAAGCTGCTATCCTCTGATGCAAGGGGAATGGGAACTAAATCAAGGAATTTTTACCCAAATAGCCAAAGATGGGGGGGTGGGGAGCCCTCCGGTCAGGTAGATCTGTTTGCCACAAAACTAAATCGGAAGACAAAGATCTTGTGTTCCCTAAATCCCCTAGCTGTGGATGCTCTCCTGATACGTTGGGATTTCAGCCTGGCGTATGCCTCCCTCTGGTTGGCTCTTCTTCTCATAGTCATAAGAAAGATCAGGGAGGACAAGGCCAGGGTTCTGCTGATCGCACCCTTTTGGCCCAGGAGGCCCTGGTTCTCATGCCTGAGGAGCATGTTCATCTCCGATCCTTGGGTTCTTCCAGAGATTCCGTATCTCCTCAAGCAACTGGCCTCCACTTGACGGTGTGGAACTTGAAAAGACACTGCTAAATCGGAAAGGTTTTTCCCAAGGTCTAGTAACCATCCTGATGCACAGCAGAAAACCTGGGGTTGATGGGGGAGGGGAAGGCGCCAATAGGAAAAATCTTGGCGTTTTTACAAAAAGGTCTTGAACTAGGGTTATCCACCAGCACCCTTAAAGTTCGGGTTTCTGCCTTGGGTTCCCTATATAGCTGTGATCTAGCTGGTAACTACTGGGTTTCTCGGTTCATTAACGCAGCTTTTAGATCTAGACCTATTATTAAAAGCAGCTTGGTTCCCTGGGATTTAAATTTGGTTCTAAAGGCCTTGACTAGCTCGCCGTTTGAGCTAATAGTCAGCAACCCTTAAATCCCTCTCCCTTAAGACCGCTTTGTTAATAGCTTTAACCTCGGCCAGGAGCATTAGTGACATCCAGGGCCTGTCTATGGCCTCGCCGTTTACTCAAATTCTGGATGATAGGCAGGATCTAGTCTAAAAATCACTCTCTCTCTCCCTAAGGTAGCCACTCGTTGCCTCAGTCTCCAGGAAGTCCTCCTACCCTCCTTTTGTCCAAATCCTAGTGACCAGAAAGAGGCGGAGTTACATACGTTAGACGTGAGGAGATGTGTGGTTGGGTACCTTTCAGTTACCAGAAGCTTTAGGAAAGATAACTCGTTGTTTATATCCTACCAAGGGGCTAGAAAACGGTCTAATGTCACAAAGTCCACCATAGCTAGATGGAATAGGGAGGCCATTTCTCTAGCATATACATCTAGCGGCAAGGAAGTGCTAGGAGGGTTGAAGGCTCAGTCCACCCGGGCTGTGGCGACCTCCTGGGCTGAGAAGACAGGTGTCTTGATTAGAAGACATATGTAAGGCTGCTACCTCATCCTGTCCCTCTACATTCCATAGACACACCCATATCTAACCTATATAGTATCGGCTGACCTCACCTTTGGGAGAAGAGTGTTCCAGGCTGTGGTCCTTCAATAGATTACTTCATCTCGGTAATTCTCTCGTGGTGCTGTCATGGTCGACCGATAAAATCATAAGTTACTTACCGGTAATGGGATTTTTCGGAGACCATGACAGCACCCTTACATTCCCTCCCTTCACCTTTGTGGGAGCACTCCCCTTTTATATATTATAATCTCACACTCAATAGGTGTCATGAGCTATGGCAACTTTGTGATTGTTTGCTGTGTTCATTAACCTGGCGGTCCTCTCAGTGCTCTGTAATCCAAACTGAGGCGGGAGAGAGGTGGCGCCCTTTTAAGCCTGTAGGTTTCCTCTCCTTGGTGGGCGGATCCCCTCTCTCGTGGTGCTGTCATGGTCTCTGAAAAATCCCGTTATCGGTAAGTAACTTATGACTATTCATTTGATGGAGCAATCAAAAAGTTGTACCCCAAAATGGTAAGTATTAAAAACGGTCTTAGAAAATTGAAACACGAGCCAAACAATTTGTTTGCAAAGTTTAGAATTTTTTAAAAGCAGTGAAATGTTTTTTTTTTTTTTTCTTCTGCACCATTTCACTTTATTTGGAGTTCATTACCTTTTTTTCTATATCTTGCACAGTAAAGTGAATGGTGTCATTCAAAAATACTGTAATTTTGTACCACAAAATACACCTCAACCCTGCTGTATTGAATAGTGTCTGTGTTATTCACTATATAATATGTTGTTTTTTATGGTATACTCATGTATAGTGACTAGTGATGATCGAGCGTGTTCTATGAACCCCTTCGGCGAGCACGCTGTCTAACAGCCGTGACACTTGCAGGCACGGCGACATTAAAAGAAATGCCGAGCATGCCAAAATACTCAGCGAGCACCCGAGCGTGCTCGCCGAAGGGGTTGATAGAATACACTCGATCATCACTAATAGTGACCAGATACCTCTAAGGAATCTTTTTTACTGGTGCTTGAAGTACAAATTTTTGTAGCGCTAAAGATTAAGTAGTATGCAACTATGTGAACTGCAATTGCTATTTAATAATTTAAGGGAATCCATCAGATATACCCCTCCCTCCAATTCCCATTCATGATCATGCAGGATTTGGAAAGCTAAATCCATAGACACCTCTATATCTTTTATCTGTTGCTGCATTTCTGAGTGCTCTGGGTGTAACGGAGCACTTACCGAGCCTCAGCCTTCCAAGGTTGCTTCCCTGCCCAGCACCAGCCTCTTTATCTTGATTGATAGCTTACTTTCTGATTTTCCTTGCTTGGTGCCTGACGTCCCCAAAAACTGTGAGCTATCATTGACACTGAGGCTAAGTTCCCACCACGAGCTTTCAGTGAGTTTTTGATGTTACAGATTTAAAGAAAAAAAAACAAGTAACCTATTTTACTTAATAGGTGCAGGAATGCTGTAGAAAATCTGCAACATCGAAAACTCATCAAAGCGATGGGAACGTAGCCTAAAGAGAACGGATGCTTGCTGTGGGAGATAATCTCAGGAGACAGAGACTTAACTCCTCAATTACATGTGAACCAAAATTCTAATTACTTAGGAGTGCAGCAACAGGTAGAAGATATAAAAGTGTCCATTGGTTTAGATTTACATTTCAAAGGCCTGCATGCCCACATCTGAGGTCAAACAGATTTCCTTTTAAAATTAGTGTATTGCTTTGAACTGGAGCTATTGCTCAATCAGTAGCGCCACACACAGTCACAAGGTAGCCCTAGCCTAATGGAGCACCATAGACACTAGCACTGGGAACTTTCCCTCCGTACACACAAAACATACACAAAAAAAAGCAGTTTGGCACGTTACTTAATTATTTATGTAGATTTATAGAATGAAATGTTGGATCTCGTACGAGCTCCATCCTTGTTTTTCACAGAACTCATATCTATTATAGTCTAGGGCTGTTCACATATTTCTGCGGATCGCGTATTTTTCACCGAAACACGTTGACCTGTCGGATTTTGATCCAAATCAAAGTTTAGAACTTCTCGGATGCAAAACAAAGCTGATGAAAATCGGTCTTTTTTTTTTTTTTACCTACAAGAGAAATCACTGTGGTCTGAATGAGGCCTTACTCTATTATTTATTTTTTAAGCAGCGTTCATTCCAGGCTGCTGTACACATGAAGAGGGTTTACACACATAAAATACATATATAAAACACAGAAACAAGCTAACCTTGACAGACTAGTATGGAGGGGGACACTGCCACCACGAGCTAACAGTGTGGATTCTGGGGTCTCGCTCCTTCCCTCAGGGTGTATTCCAAAAGCCGCCTCCAATAAGCAAGTTCTGGACAAGCTGCAGGTGGAGAGGGAGCCGGGATTACGGTGAAGGCCCAGACTGCGTCTCTGGTTTACACTTAGGAGGGAAAGAAGTATCTCCTGAACCTGATCCACACTCCGGTGAGTGTGACGTTTCTTCTTGATTTGTTTCTCTGTGCTCTTGTTGCAGATGTTCAGATACTGAATGAGTTATACAAAATGCAGCAGCTGCAATAATAATAATAATAATTTATTATTTTACAGGGTGGGCCATTTATATGGATACACCTAAATTAAATGGGAATGGTTGGTGAGATCATCTTCCTGTTTGTGGCACATTGGTATATGGGAGGGGGAAAACTTTTCCAGATGGGTGGTGACCATGGCGGCCATTTTGGATCCAACTTTATTTTTTCAATGGGAAGAGGGTCATGTGACACATCAAACTTATTGAGAATTTCATAAGAAAAACAATGGTGTGCTTGGTTTTAACGTAACTTTATTCTTTCATGAGTTTTGTACAAGTTTATAACCACTTATAAAATGTGTTCAAAGTGCTGCCCATTGTGTTGGATTGTCAATGCAACCCTCTTCTCCCACTCTTGACACACTGATAGCAACACCGCAGAAGAAATGCTAGCACAGGCTTCCAGTATCCGTTGTTTCAGGTTGATATCACCAACCATTCCCATTTAATTTAGGTGTATCCATATAAATGGCCGACCCTGTAGATCTCACACTGTTTTTTTTTTTTTTATAGACGCCCATAAGAGCTATCCAATATTTTAAAATTGAAAGAGTTTGCTCTCAGATTACAACTTATCACTTTTCTACAGAACAGATTGCTTGCTAATAGCTGGGGACCCATCTCTGGGACCCCAATCACAGGAAATCAGGTGCACGAGCCATATTACGCCAATGGATTGGCCGATGAGCGTGTGCACTGCTGCTCCACTCAAAGTGTAATGGGCTGCCGGAGATGGCCGAATTCAGAGCTCAGCTATCTCCATCAGTCCCGTAGACAATGGCACCACTCCATTAAAAAAGGGGATGTGAGACATCTGTTCTTCTGATCATTGGAGGTCCCGCTTGTCAACCCCCCCACAGAATAGCCAAAAAGTTGCGATCTTGGCACAGCCTATTTAAGAATGCTATAGAAAAAAAACCACCAGCTCACCCACAGCGGCTCTCGGCGTGCTGAAGCCTGGAGATCGTGTGGCCACACGTGTGTAAATCACAGGAAAAAGAAAAGGAACTCCAGCTCCATAAAATCCATCTTTATTATTTCATCTTTAAAAGTCCATTAATCCACAAGGTTCAAGTGAAAAAGTTATGCAACATAGCAACATGTTTCCAACGCTCAGCATTCTTTGTCCATCTACATACGAAATGACTCCCCTCACATTTATACATGGTTATTTAAGAATGCGCCTTGTATCCATCAATCCATATTTGTCCAATATGTTTTCCCTTTTAACATTTTTGTACTTTTGTAGGGTCATGTTGATTTTAGCTACGAAGTTTCAAGGTCCCTTTCTGCTTGCCAAGGTGTATTATTGGTGGTCGACGCAAATGAGGTACTTTTCCTTAGTGATGTTGTATGTAATTATAATGCATATGCTACCTGTAGGGTAGATATAATTTATGATATACTGATTACTTCTTTATTCTTCCAGATTTATTGTACACTTGCATCTATACTCTTATTAGATTCTGATTATATAAAGACAGAGACTCTGATTCCAGCCATGTGTCAATAACTGGCTGCTTGTTTTAGTTTTATCACTCAAGGACTAGTAAACCTGCTACCATGTAGTCCTCCACATTCATGAGCTCTATATATAGCCCCACCCGCACCACTGATTGACAGCTTTCTGTGTACCCTGTGCATAGGCAGAACATCTGCAGCTAATAAAGGGAATTTATCAACACTGCATCAAGCAGCTCGGTAAGTGACACATCGCTGGAATCCAGGAACCACGGGTTTACCGTAACTAGAGGGGCCAGAAGACTGCGACGTCTGAGCTCCTGCACTGATTAGAAGCACTTCACTATCATATTAAACCGTGAAGGTTTCTGCTAGCAGTGCAAAGGTTAATCTGTTCAGTTGAGAGCTGCTAGAGCTTTCCATCATTGATGGTCTCAGCTGTTCAGTGTTGGCCTCTCGCCTCTCCTATATATACTCGCCTCTGGCAATCTTGGATTGCCAGTGTTAGATTTATGCTGCCTAGTTCTGGAGTCAGAGGTGTTGGTTGTTTTGAAGAGGCGTTTGTGTGTTAACCGCTGTCATTGCCAGAGACATAAGGAGACACTCCAATTTGCAGGGGGCCTGGGGTCAAGGGCCCCTAGGTTTGAGTTAACTGAGGAACCCATGCTGTTGGGTGTGGCGACTTGTTCTGTTGGTCCAACTGTAGTTTGGCGGAAAGGGGGAGTGTGTGTGTGTGTGTGTGTGTCTTTCCTAAATTCCTAAACACCCACCAGAAAACTAAGGCGCCCGAGTTGCGGGGTGAATTGGCAACTCGGGGGTGTACTTATTTCCTCTGTGGGTAGGTCACAATTTTTTTTTTTTTACCGTCCAAGATCCATCTTGGCAAAAGTATGGTGGTAATTTCTGCCTTTCTGGACAGTGGGGCGGGGTTTATTTTGATCGACGCTAGGTTCGATCAGGACCTCAAACCTCATAAATTTTCTGGCTCAACACCCATAATCGCCATTGACTCTGCACCCTTGAGCTAGGGGTATTTTACTCTTATCGCTCGTGTGCTACATCTGCAGGTAGGGGCCTTGCACTCAAAATTTATTGACTGTTATGTGCTAGAGGGCATGCCCTCTCCTGTGGTCCTTAGACTACCTTGGTTTACGCTGCACAATCCTGTGGTAGGTTGTGTGCCCACTTTATCTTTTAAGCGTTTCCGCAGCGGCAATTCCATTGCAGAAACGCTTAAACGCTTGGTAGAAGGTCTGCAATGTTCCCCAATGATAATCCGCATGTACTGTGGACATGCTGCGGAAATTTCCGCTGCGCATTATCAGTGCGGAAAATTCCGCAGCACTACCAGTTATTTTGCGTAATCGCGACGTTTTACCTCCATTGACTTGCATTGAATCGCTTAATATCCGCATGACTACATGTGCACATGCGGATATTAAGCGATTCAACGTGCGGATGGTACCCGGGTCTGGAGAAGAGGAGACTCTCCTCCAGACCCGGGTACCATGGTACCTGTAAAAAAAAAAAGACAAGAAAAAAATACATTATACTTACCTTGTGATGGCCCCCGGTCTTTTCTCCGCTGAGTCGAGTCTCTTGTACGGCTCGTCGGCGGTCGCGTGACCTGTCACATGACTAAATGACGTCATGGAAGGTCCTTTCACACCACCGTGAGCCATACAAGAGACCAGGGGCCATCAGAAGGTAAGTAAAATGTTTTTTTTTTTTTTTTTTTTTACCATTTTTAATCTTTTTTCTTCAACTATTAACTTGGTCACACTATATAAATCCATGCCGGTTGCCGGTTGCATGGATTTATATAGTGTGACCAAGTTGTCAAGCACTTTCCAAGTGATGCTAAAATCGCTTGGAAACCGCTTGACAACCCGCATGCGGAAATGCATGTGAAAAAACGCTTCACTTACGCTTGTCCCTGGCAGGAAAAACACATGTAAAATCCGCATGCATTTTTTCTGCCAGGGAGATGCAGAAACGCTCAGGAAAAATCCAGAGCATTTCTGCATCGTGGGCACTTAGCCGTAGACTGGCAGACTCGGGAGGTGGTAAAATGGAGCGAGTATTGCCAAGAACACTGCTTGGTCACTCGGATAGCCATGGTGGGTCTGATTTCAGGAATGTGTTTTCTGAACAGGGGTGTCAAGAACTTCCACCCCATCATCCTTATGATTGCGTCGGTAATATTATTCCTGGGGCCAAGCTGCCAAAAAAGCAGGTTATATAATATCTCTGGTTCAGAGAGGCAGGCCATGAAAAACTAGATCACTGAAAGTCTACCAAAGGGCCATATAAGACGTTCTTCATCTCCCGTTGCAGTGGGGTTTTTCTTTGTCAAAAAAAAAAAAAGACTAGGGGTTGCGCCCCTGCCTTGATTTTTGTGAGTTTAATCAGATCACGGTCTGGGATGCATATCCTCTCCCTCTCATCCCAGACCTCTTTAGAAAACCATTTGGCTCCTACAATTTGATTAAACTAGACCTCAGGGGGGCTTATAATCTCATTCCCATTGAGGAGATGAGTGGAAGACGGCCTTCAATACTCCTGAGGGGCACTATGAAAACCTTGTGATGGCATTTGGGTTGACTAATGCTCCCATTTTTACTCATCTGGCATGTAGATCACAACAAACCCATCTTGATGACATAATGGTAGACTCCATACTAAATAAGGAGGGAGTCACTGACTGTGGTGGCCCCTCCCCGGGCCATGGCGATTGGTGACCCCCCCCTTCGCTGCCCCTTACTGACCAGTGATCCTGAAGCCCCCAGAAGGATCCAATGAAGCGAAAGGGACGGCTGCTACAAGCCGTCCCATGGATACATAAATACCGGGACATCCCACGTTACTTCCTTTCTTTGCTGGTCCCGGAGTCGAACGTCATGGAGATTTCAGGATCAGGTCAGATTGCTGAGGCCCTCCAGGCTGGGTTTGCACAGGGGGGCGAGCACTGGTTACAGGCTCTCATGTCGGGGCTCAGCGCTCATCCCCCTGGCCCCACCTCTAAATCCCCAGATCACCCTGCCCCTGGCCCTCAACCCCTTATGGGAACATCATATTCCCCAGTCCCAGTCCCCTCACCACTTGGGCCTACTCACCCACTCCAATTGCCCACGGTACAACGTTCCCCTCCACGGCGGTCGGGTCATCTGGAACGGGGGGCTGCATTACTTCCGCGGCTTGGTCCCGATCCCCTTCCTCACCCGATCGCCGCATCCGCACAACTTTACAGTGTTCATCGGGCCACTCAACCCGGGGCGGTAGGCGGCTGCGGTAGTGCTGCGGGCGCTCGCTGACTCGGGGAAGCGGGCAGCCGTGGTGGTCCGGTGGCCGCACGCCAGTGGGGAAGGGCGCGCAGCGACAGCAGGGCGGCGGGCGCGCGCCGGCGTGGGGTTGGGGGGTTCCTCTCTGCGGTCGCGCGCCGGAGCAGGGAAGCGGGCGCGTGACTCCACTAGGCTGGAGAGGCATGTTGGGGGAGGCGGAGCTGGAGGGCAGGAAGCGCTCGATGCGCATGTACAGGGCGCGTGTCCGCCCCACGTGACCCCACAGGTCACGCCCCCCAGTTCAGAATGCTGCGGGGCGGAGCAGGAAGCTGAAGCTAGTGCGGCGGTGGACCCTGCGCCTCACTTACTGCGGGCGCAGGGCTCCTCTGCACTAATAAATGAGTGCGGGCTGTCTTCCATGTCGGCGGCGGGCACAGAGGGGATTCAGGTCTCCTGCCTGCCACCGGCGCTGGAGACAGCACACAGCCTGTTGTTCCCCACCCCCGTTAACACTCCTGTCCCGCATCCTGCCGAGGAGCGCCCTGGAGGGCGGAGGTCCAGCAGGCACTCCCGTCCTCCAGAGCGCTTTAGGCACAGCACCCCGAAGCTTCACAGAAGAAGCTGCGGGCCACTTAGTAACCATTCCCCGCCCCCTCAACACACAGCAGGGGCTGTGGCAGAGCAGAGCTACAGACAGGAATCCTCTGCCGGGGGCTGTGCTCTGCCTCCCCCCCAAACAATCCCCCACAGAAAAACTCCTATTAAAAATAAAAGAAAAAGTTCCCAAAACAGAACACGTGACACTACACATCCTGGGGACATTGCGGCCCCTGTAATCACCGCAGCCCATCCAGCGCCCAGTCACAGTATCAATACCCCCCTGATGGACACGATGCGGAGCCTAAACACTTCAGCGACCATCCTCGCCTCCCCCATATACCCCTATAATAGCGCAGCGACGCACGTGCTTGACTCCGTTATAGCATCGCCCTGGCCACAAATAGCACCGACATGTCCCGGCGGGACACATGTAAACTGCGCAGAACCCCTCATACACCCTTAGGGACACAGAGACTCCAGGCGTACTCACTCTAGGTGAACTCGCTGTAGTTCCTCCGACGACAGATCTACGCCATCGCACACAAGTCACCGGCGAAGGAAGCGGTCGTCACAAGCAAAGTGGAGATCGGCATCCCACAGGAGGGGTCACAGGTCACGGCCCTCAAGGTGGCGCTCACCATCCTCTGCATCAGAGATGTCGAGCCCCAACGATCCCGTCCTCCGGGGGACAGAAACGATACAATGGCACCCTCCAGAGCTTACAGTCTGCACGATACAACGATTTCACGCAGGTCTAAGAGCAGAGGCACGCCGCTCACCCCGAGCGAGACTGGTGTCAGAGTCCCTCCACACATCGGAGTCCCTCCTCCAGCCGCAGGAATGGGTGCGTGCAATATAAGTATAACTGAAATGGGAAATAGTAACACCAACTTAATAGCGGCCCTTAAGGCCATAGTCGAACAACTATCTGTGCCACCAGGCGCTATACATAATTCTACTAAAACAACTCCACCATTAGCCAGCGTACACAAGGACGCATTCTTTTGCAGGATAAGCCCATTGGGCTCACACATAGACAAGGAAACCAGAATTAAAATATGGAATAATGACTACATCGACATTTGGGCACTTGTAACCGCTGACCAACATACTATAGACAAAGAGAAAAGGATAGTCGACAGACCATTCAACAGAAATAGACAAAAGGTCGCGAAGACAATGAGTAACTGGTTACAGGCGTTTTCAGTGCTGGGTTGCATCATGGGCCAAAAGCATCCGGAACGCTGCTCAGAACTATTCATATACCAGGATACGGTGTATAACTCGTACAAAGCCCACGGCGGTTCAGCATGGTGGCGCTACGATGAAGAGTTCCGGAGGCGGTTGGCCCTGCAACCACAGCTAGGCTGGGGGGTAAAAGCTACAGACATATGGTTGCGATTAATGCTGTTTTAGAAACACCATCCCTTTCCAACAACGGCTACTGGACAACAGGCAACAGCAGGCCAAAATTCAGTGGTAGTACGTATACCAGGGGCCTGCTGGCAGTACAATGAGGGACGCTGTTGTTTCTACGCCTTATGCAGATACAAACATGAATGCTCAGCCTGGGGTGCAGCCCACCCCGCGGCAAGATGTTCTCATCCCGCAAGCAAATTATCAATTAAACTCCCACAGTCAGAATCCAAGGACCCCGGTGAGCGTAAACGCGATGGGCCCCTGGCTAGACCAATATCCTAAGAAAGACGCAGCGGGGCAGTTACGTTTTGGTTTCACATACAGTTTTTTCCTCCCTTTCAAACTTAATAAATCACCCACCTTTGCAAATAACCTTAAATCTGCAAAAGAGCACCCTGAAATACTTA
This sequence comes from Phyllobates terribilis, assembly GCF_046119375.1. NCBI lineage: Eukaryota > Metazoa > Chordata > Amphibia > Anura > Dendrobatidae > Phyllobates > Phyllobates terribilis. The sequence goes on from NW_027363027.1 coordinate 1,963,058, forward strand.
GGCAAAAAATACGAAAAGAAGTAGCTCTAGGCAGAGTGGCGGGCCCTTTCCCAACCCCACCATTCAGTAACATAAGAGTTTCCCCTCTGGGAATAATCCCCAAAAAAGAGCCAGGTTCATTCCGGCTTATCCATCATTTATCTTACCCAAAAGGAGAGTCTGTAAATGACGGTATTTCGTCTGAAGACGCCTCAGTCTCCTACGCGTCTTTCGACAGAGCAGCAGTAATGTTAGTACTCTATGCGGGGCCCGGAGTGCTGCTCGCTAAATCCGACATAGAATCCGCCTTTCGCCTACTACCGGTGCACCCAAATTGCTACCACCTGCTGGGATGCCAAGTGGACAATGAATACTTCTACGACACTTGCCTCCCAATGGGTTGTTCAATATCTGTTATTACTTCGAACTATTCAGTTCCTTCCTAGAATGGGTGTTGAGGTACACAACCGGCAATAGGTCCGTCACACATTACCTAGATGACTTCCTATTCGTCGGACCCAAAGACTCAAATCAATGCCAATCATTACTTAACGAATTCACAAACATCTTTCAATGGTTTGGAGTCCCATTGTGCCCTACAAAAAACATAGGCCCCACAACAAAGCTATCGTTCTTAGGCATCGAAATCGACACCACAGCAAGGTTATTCCACCTCCCAACAGAAAAAATACAAAAAACACTGCACCTCATCGAGGGATTTTGCACAGTACGGAAAGTAACACTACAACAGATGCAAGTGTTACTAGGTCTCCTCGTGTTCGCGAGCCGGGTGATGCCAGTCGGAAGGGTTTTCTCTCGTCGTTTATCCCTTGCAACAAAACGTGCATTAAAACCGAGTCATAGAATCAGAATCAGCAGGCAGCTTCGGGCGGACTTAGAGGTGTGGAAAACCTTCTTACAATCATTCAATGGTCACACGTTATTTATGTCAGCAGAACAGTCCAACATTGAACTAAAATTATTCACCGGGGCAGCAGAAGTGGGCGGATATGCAGCGATACTAGATAACTAGTGGTGCACAGGCTTATGGCCTCTGTATTGGTCTGAACAAGGGTTAACAAAAAAACAGACACTCCTGGAACTCTTCCCAATAGTGGTAGCCATAGAAATATGGGGCACGTACCTAGCGAACAAAAATATACGCTTCATAACAAATAACACCAGCCTAGCGCACTGCATTAATAAGATGGCATCATCGTTTCTCCCAGTGCTAGGCCTACTACGCCGGCTAGCATTCCTGTGCCTAAAACACAATGTATGGGTCCGCGCTAGCCACAATGTGGAGGGGGGATCTAACGCTGCTGCTAACGCTTTATCACAATTCAATTGGCAGGTTTTCAGAGAGCTCCTCCCCAACGCCCACCCGTTGGGCACCAGTTGCCCACCCTCCCTATGGGATCTAGTGGCGAACAGCTGATGCCATTAATCAGAGCGTCAGTCGCCCCGTCAACATGGAAAGCATACGGTAAGGCATGGGAAGACTGGATACGACTAGTAGCAGGCAGACGGGTTAACCAATGTGAACAAGCCAGACTAGATGTAACCATAGAATTTCTCCACCAGCTAATGATGAGGGGCATATCAGGGGCGTCAGCGCAGCGGTGGCGGACCGGAGTAGCATTTCATTTCCAACTACTGAATTGGGGAGATGTGACAAAAAGATTCATCATCAGTCAAGCCTTAAAAGGGTGGAAAAGAGGTTAGACAAGTCAGGAGTGCAGACATCCCGTGTCACTAAATCTGCTCTCAAAAATCATATCCCTAACACCATTAACATGCCACTCACAATTTGAAGCAACACTACTGTCTACTGCATTTGTGATCGCCTTTTTCAGGGCGCTACGCATAAGCGAATTAGTCCCTCGATCCAAAATCACCACCAGTGGAGGCTTATTACACCAGGACGTAGTCATAGCCAATAATGCAATACGCCTACGCATACGCAAATCCAAAACAGACCCAGCGGGCAAGGGCACTTGGGTGCTTCTAAAACCCACAAACAGTACACTGTGTCCGGTAACAATAGAAAAAACATATGCAGCCATCAGGCCACAAAGTAATTTCTTCCTATCACACATTGATGGAACTCCATTATCAAGATACCAGTTCCAATTTATATTTAATAAATGCCTAACATCAGCAGGGAACCACCCCAAAGATTACGGGACACACTCATTCCGCATAGGCGCGGCCACGGAAGCAGCTAGAGCAGGACTGTCAGAAACGGAAGTGCAGAGGATAGGCAGATGGCGATCCGCGTGTTTTGCGAGATACATAAGACAGGACTTGTTATCCTAACGTGGTTTGTTTCTTTTATAGGTGACGATAAGCCAACAGTGTGGGTGATAGGCCACTCGTACATATACTGGGCAGAAAAAAGGGCGACAGTCCGCCCAGGCAGGAGGAATATGGGGTTTCATGACACATATTTCAACTGGAGAGGTATTAGAGGCCTGCGATGGCCACAGGTACTAATGGAGGTAATCAACATAGGGAGAGAAGCAACAGGTCCGGTTATCTTAGTTATACACGCTGGGGGAAACGACTTCGGTCATTACAAGAGCGCAGAACTAATGGCAATAATGAAGCTAGACACTGAGTGCTTCAGAGCATTTTTTAGTAAACTAACTATAATATGGTCAGAGATTGTGCCGAGAACGGTATGGCGAGGTGCGCGAGACAGTGCAGCCATCGAACGGACAAGGCGGCTAATAAATATTCGGATGGCAAGATTTTTAAAGGAGAGAGGTGGTGTAGTGATAAGACACCGAGAACTGGAAGGAGATAAAGCTGGCCTCATATGGCCCGACGGTGTTCATTTAACGGATATTGGACTGGACATATTCCTGTCAGGACTCCAGGAAGGAGTGGAGCAAGCGTTAATGATGATGGGTGGGGGTCTGAGTCCTGCATACGAGTACGCATGATTCTCCTTGGCCTGAAATAGAAAGGACATGTTGGAAAGTTATTCTTGTTGGCCAACTTGCCGGTGTGGAGACACAGGGCATGCTGCAACAAGCGGAATTATTTTTGGAAATAAAATGCCTTTCTAATGGAATGAGTTAAAGAGTTAATAAAGCTGTGACCGATCCTCACCCATCCAGTTGTAAGAGTTACATTATTGTATTGTTAAGGAAGGGGTGGCGGTAGGGGGGCTGAGCGTCGGGGTTTGGTTGGGGGTCCCCACAGTCTAATTTATTCACCTCGTATCACATCAGGTACATGTCAGGCAGGTCTTACAGATACTCAAAGATAATACATTTCTCTGGTTTGACAAATAATTTATGTTCTCCATTCAGGAGGTCCCTTTTTTGGGTTATTTCTTATCATTCACTGTTTTTGCATGGATCTGGCAAAAGTCCGGACGGTACTGGATTGGTATTATATTCAGGACTTAAAGGCATTACAAAGTTTTTTGGGTTTCGCCAGCTGCTACTGTAAGTTCATCAAAAACTTTTTGGTAGTGGCCAAACCTCTGATGGACGATTTTGCCAAATAATAAAATCTTAATTTTTTTTTTCTATTTTTCTTTCCAGTCTTGTAGCTAAACACAATCCAGCTAAGTTTTAAAATTGAAATGAATTCCCTGTACCCCCCTCTCTAGGTGCTTCTGTACCAACTCCTCCCTGGTCCAGGACGGTCTCTGTATCACGGCCTCCATCAATAACCTATTGACACATGATTGTGGCAGCCCTCACGTGCTGGTATATCACGCTGCCAATAGAAATGGGAAGCGGCACAGAAATCACAAAATAAAGGCAGTGTTTGTGGTAATGCAAGAATCCAACAAGCAGAGTAGTCCACACGTCGTACAACAGCCCAACATGGATGATGAAAAGCAGTGACCAGCCCAGGGGATGGGGATGACTCGGTACCCGGGCCTTTGCCTGGCCTTGGGGATGTCGCGGTGGTCGGCTCCTGGGCCCGTACCCTGGGGTCACTCTTTAAAAGGGTGGTTGTTTGTTCATTTTATGAAAGTTCGTGACGCCACCTGTGGTTTCTGATGATAATCACCAGCGCTGCGGCAGTCCACTGAGGCCGGTGATGAGGCAGCTCGATGGTATAGCTCCCCACAGGCGGAGCTAGGCCTCAGGACAGCGTATGCAAGGGGAATGCAGGACAGGCGAGACCCAGCCGGGTCAGAGCAAGAACGGGGACGAACACGGTAGTCACTTCAGTACCTTTTACTGATGGAAAGTCAGGCACATCCTGGAGCACTGTAGGGTGAAGGGTGAATATCAGGATCCTCCCCAATGAGCGGGTGTAGGGCCTCCTGTTTCTTGCCTCTGCGTAGTAAGTTTCTGACCTGCCTGGAGCTAGGCCTAACTTTGTCTCTATCCTGCGCTGGCTGACCTTGTGGTAGGGCCTTTTCTTGGAGTACACGCTCCTCAGCTTGCGAGGCCTATGTGTCTCCTGGCTCTGTTACGTATCAGCACTCTATTGATCCTGGGACCTGTAGTTCTCCAGGGATTCCGGTTATGCTTTACTGGGTCGTAGAGATCCCGGTAAGCTTCGGACCCAGTGTCCGGTAAATGCTTCAGGGTGAGCTAATTAAGCTCCTCTGCCCCCTATGTACTCACTCTCCACTCGCCTTCGGCCCCTCTCGGGGCCCTCACTAGGCTACACACACTGCAGCAGGGACACTGCTCTTCTTCGCCGCTCTCAGAGCGTCGGCACACTCCTAGCTCTCTATCCTGAGCTCTGTGAGTTCTAGTCTGGAATCACTCTACAGACTGTACTGAACTCTTTCTGCAGGAACTGCTAGGCTCTGGCTCGACTGAACTGAGTCCTTCTGTGTCTGAGCAGGAAACTGCTGAATCACTTTCTGGGCTGCCTGGCTCCACCTTCCCTTTATATATCCCTAAAGGTCTCCCTCTGGTGGTCTGAGGTAGAAGGTGGAGGTGTGTGAATGCTTATGAGGGCGTCTTGTGGAGGAATCCATCAATGCACACTTCTAGGATCTGTGATACCAAGCGCAGCTGGGTGTCACCGCAGCGAACGTCGCGTCTTCAGGCGTCTGTGTAAGAACATCACATTTTTATTTTCCTCCCTGAATAAGCACCAAATGGAATAGCTGAATGCCAGGATACAGAGACCGGCGGGGGGCAGGGAGGCGCTGTCCGCTGGATTTTGTGCTGGTTTCACAAGCGGTCACCCTGCAGTTTTCTCTGAATTTGCTGTGGAGACTTTTCACAACACATCTAATAATTGTGAACCTTCCACCTCACATGTTTATTACCTTGTCAGCTGGGCGGGATGAAAGCCGGACAAGAATGATCCTTATTATATATAATGGCTGCACTGAGCGATGGGGAAAAGCCGCAGAGGACTGAGAACAGAAGGGCAGAGGGGTTCCTCTTCCTCATAGGAGAAAGTCTACAGGGACCAGTACAGAAGCCGGTGCAGAAGGGGAGACAAGGGCTGAGCCACTTACACAGACAGAAAGCTGAGGAGAGGAGGACATGTTATTACTCCAGGATCCGCTCCATTCCTTCCCTATGTGGCATTCAAGCCCTGAGCTCGGCTTTTCTGGAGCCCCATAGAGAATGAATGGAGCTGCAGTTGAATCCTGACTTTCCACTCCTTCCCGATCAGACGATGGTTCGCAGCGGTCAGACCCCCACGATCAGTAAGTGATCACCGAGCCTGTGGATAAGTGATAACTTGTTTTCTTCAGACATCCCCTTTAAGCAATGGAGCATGCCAGCAGAGAAGGTGGGAGAAGGCGCTGGTTACAGGGGAGACTTACCTCTGGAGGCCGCATATAGGATATGTGAGGGGCGGACACTTCCCGTATTCATCATTACTGAGTCCCCGCTCTGTACGGCTCTTATCTGAGCTGCAGGAGACGCAGCAGTTACTAATCAGCCGTTCTCCGTTCACTTGCAGCCGTCCGAGCTCTGCTGTGCCTGTTAGGGGTGAAGTGTAGCGCCCCGAGGGTTCGGCCACTACAGGGGTATTGCACCTCTGCCAGAGGTGTGATATTCCACTCCCGGGTAAGGATGGAGTGTGGACCAGGGCTCAGTTAGCTGCATGCAGCACACACACCCCATTTCCGAGGGACAGCTCAACGGTGCTCCCACTAGACAGTAGTGCAGGGACGACCGATTATGTCCCTGCCTGGAGTGGGGAGGGCGGTGGAACACCCAGTGCTGTAGGGGCAGATAGGGGTTGGTTCCTGAGTGTAGGTAGGAGCCCATTGGTTGCTGGTCACCTGGGCTCATGGTCAGAGGGAGGTATAAAAGGTGGGCACCATCTTAGATCTAGGTTCTGTCCAGAGAGGAGAAGACAGGGAGTATAGGCTCTGTAGGAGCTCTACTCCAGGAGGGCCTAGTGAGAGGCCGAGGAGGAAGTGAAGGGGAGCTGTGGTGCCACCTGAGCCCAGCTCCATGAGAAGGGAGTAGAAGAAGGAACAGGAAAGACGGAGGAGAGACAGAGAAACAGAAGGGCTCAGGAACAAGAAGGTGGAAGGGACCCTAAGAACCCATGAGAATCCAGGGTGAAGGGTCAGGCAGATTAAGGGTACCGGAACCCAAGTTGGTGGAGGAGAAACAACCCTCAGCCAAAGACCGGTCGTCGTGATCATTTATTGGTGCGACACCTCATCAAACCTGCTAAGAAGGCACCATATAGGACAGCGGAGGACGGGGCCCACGTTTAACCGCACAAGTCCGCGGCAGCTGGACAGAAGTGGGTCACTGGTGAGGCAGGCCAGAGAAAGGAAAGAAGGGGGTCCTGTGCCATATTCCTGAGCTGCCTGGGAGTTGACCGAGCCCCTCACCTGGTGGACGCAGCACGGCTCGGGCGGTCACTACGTGCACAGAAGTGACCCGGAGTATCTGAACTGTGAGTAAAAGACATTGGACGTTGTTTGTGTGCTCTTTCGCTCCTCCAGCACTACCGGTACTGGGACTCTCACTACCATTACTCCCACCATCCACTACACTGCCCTGGGGCCGCACTCTTCCCGTGGGGAGTAACATCAGCCCCAGCGGACTGCCTTGCAGCGGCGGTTCCTAATAACCGCAATCCACGGGTGGCGTAGTCGGACATTATCTAAAGTACAGCAGCAGACTACCATTGGTCTGACCACCCTGAGCCGCGGGACCGGGCCGCCACTACTACTCCCAGAGTCTCCCTATTGCCCGGTTCCGCGTGCCCCACGGCCCAGGGGGCGAGTCAGAAGTTCGGGTCCTAGGAGGCATCGACTATGCAGCCTGCACAGCAGATCACAGCCCGGGCACCACGTCTCCGGGTAAATCTCCACCTTTTGAGTTACTTCTTGTGCAGCTGCCCCATGCAAGTTGCTCCGCTCTCCTCGGCCAGCTCCTGCTGAAGACTGAGCTCCTCTGCCCAATCTAGGAGCTCAATAGCCCTGATCACGTCAGTGGTAGCCCAGCGCTGCTGGATCAGATTTACAAATGGAAAACTAATCAGCCCTAGGCATTTCTAATATGTGCAGAGCAGGCGACATAAGTCTCACCGGCATCCTCATAGACCTTTGCTCAGCCGGGGTCTAATAGGAGCAGTAAGATGGCCGTCATGGGGTCTATTGTTAGATCTCGGCTGCCATAGAAACTCATCGGCACCATGATCGCGCCTCCCTCTCCTGTCTAAAGTGCCTAAATGCTGTGGAAGCCCCCTACTGTGTCATACAGTGGATTAAACTGCCAGGGTCAGGGTTGGCTCCACTGTCGGAGGCTGAGGCAGGAGCAGGAATGTGTTATACAGCCACACTTCTGCCGCAGATCTTGTAAGAGCCCTGACAGGACCTGCCTGATGATAATGTGTCCTATAGAGCGGGTCCTGGTACCGGACTGCCCTGTACATATTCACCACTAGCTGGGAACCAGCTACTTACAAGGTCTAGTTTCGGATGTGTTTCCAGGTTCTGTAGTTGTCAGCATTTTATCCTTAAGGCCGAGTTATAATATCACTGTAACACTCTCGCCCTGTACCTGTATACCTGCCCTGTGTGCTGCACAAAAGTATATAACAAAGTGTGTGTGTACACAGATATCTATCTCCTGAATGGAATTACTGCTAGATCTCCTGTACATAGAAATATGAGGTTCTTAGCACACATTTTGAGCAAATTGTGCGAGCCCATCTGCCAACGTCAAGGCGACCTCTTCAGATGGGTCCCTACACTAACACTACACTAACTTAGTAACTGGGACTAGTTTTTTTTATTGTTATTACCACCATTTTTACTATTTATTACTATTGCATTAATCCAATTAATTGTAACTGTTATAAAACTAATTAAAAAATGTAATTCGAATTTTTTTATTATTCTTGTGATTCTAATAATGGTATTACTAAAATCCCTATGCCTAAAGCTGTTGATCCAGAAGAAGGCAAAAACCCCAGGACACCTACCGCCAATTTGTGTCACGGGAAAAATTCCTTCTTGACCCCGGGAAAAGGCGATCAGTCCTAGGACCCTGGATCAAACCTAATAATGTTATTACAAGTTATATATTACACTAATTATTGTACTACTGGAGTTATTTTAATTTGTTTTTATAAATCTAACTATTTGATATGGTTATTATTAACATTGTGCTATCTTATTACAGTATTCTTCTTCTTTCCTATCACTACTAATACTGCCCTATACCTACAGTGTTGATCCAGAAGAAGGCAGAAACCCCAGGACACCTTCAGCCAATTTGCTTCTTGACCCTGAGAAAAGACGATCAGTCCTAGGACCCCGGATCAAACCTAATTATGTTACTAGTTATGTAATTACTATTACTGTACTAAATGTACTACTACAGTTGTTTTTAATATAGTTTTTTATATATTTTGTCTTATGTCCTGCTTTCTTATTAAAGTACTACTCTAACTTTTCTATAACTATTTAATATTACAGTATTGATTGAACTACGTCTATAATTATTTTTATTTACTCTTTGTTCTTTCTATAGATATAACTAGTTTATATTTATTAATAATAATAACCTGATGTCTTATTACGGTATTATTCTTCTTTCCTATTGCTACTAATACTACCCTATACCTAGAGTGTTGATCCGAAAGAAGGCAAAAACCTCAGGACACCTTCAGCCAATTTGTGTCACAGCGGAAAAATTCCTTCTTGACCCCAGGAAAAGGCGATCAGTCCTAGAACCCTGGATCACACTACTATTCTACCTACTACTATTACTATTGTTATTTTATTACTTTCTTACTATTATCACTAGTATTATTACTCAAATTACACTAATACTCATATACTACCACTATATAACTACTATCCTACTATTATTACTTTGGTGGATTTATACTTACCAGCCGGTATTGCCGTATGATGTTATCGGCAGAGAGGTCCCAGCAGGATGGTCCACATGATGTTCCTCTTTCCTCTCAAATACCGGTTGATGTAATGGCGGACGTTGTTCTGGTTCTGCTTCTTCCTTTTTGTTGTAGGATCGATTGTTGTCTTTTCTGGCCTTTGGCCATCCCTTTCCCCCTAGAGATCTTAAGGTGCAGTTCTGTCCTCTTCGGTCTCCTCTTCGGTGGGACTCCTCTTCGGTGGGACTCCTCTTCGGTGGGTCTCCTCTTCGGTGGGACTCCTCTTCGGTGGGACTCCTCTTCGGTGGGTCTCCTCTTCGGTGGGACTCCTCTTCGGTGGGACTCCTCTTCGGTCTCCTCTTCGGTGGGTCTCCTCTTCGGTGGGTCTCCTCTTCGGTGGGACTCCTCTTCGGTCTCCTCTTCGGTGGGTCTCCTCTTCGGTGGGACTCCTCTTCGGTGGGACTCCTCTTCGGTGGGTCTCCTCTTCGGTGGGTCTCCTCTTCGGTGGGACTCCTCTTCGGTGGGTCTCCTCTTCGGTGGGTCTCCTCTTCGATGGGTCTCCTCTTCGGTGGGACTCCTCTTCGGTGGGACTCCTCTTCGGTGGGACTCCTCTTCGGTCTCCTCTTCGGTGGGCCTCCTCTTCGGTCTCCTCTTCGGTGGGTCTCCTCTTCGGTGGGACTCCTCTTCGGTCTCCTCTTCGGTGGGTCTACTATTCGGTGGGACTCCTCTTCGGTGGGTCTCCTCTTCGGTGGGACTCCTCTTCGGTGGGACTCCTCTTCGGTGGGTCTCCTCTTCGGTGGGACTCCTCTTCGGTGGGACTCCTCTTCGGTCTCCTCTTCGGTGGGTCTCCTCTTCGGTGGGTCTCCTCTTCGGTGGGACTCCTCTTCGGTCTCCTCTTCGGTGGGTCTCCTCTTCGGTGGGACTCCTCTTCGGTGGGACTCCTCTTCAGTGGGTCTCCTCTTCGGTGGGTCTCCTCTTCGGTGGGTCTCCTCTTCGGTGGGACTCCTCTTCGGTGGGTCTCCTCTTCGATGGGTCTCCTCTTCGATGGGTCTCCTCTTCGGTGGGACTCCTCTTCGGTGGGACTCCTCTTCGGTGGGACTCCTCTTCGGTCTCCTCTTCGGTGGGCCTCCTCTTCGGTCTCCTCTTCGGTGGGTCTCCTCTTCGGTGGGACTCCTCTTCGGTCTCCTCTTCGGTGGGTCTCCTCTTCGGTGGGACTCCTCTTCGGTGGGACTCCTCTTCGGTGGGTCTCCTCTTCGGTGGGTCTCCTCTTCGGTGGGTCTCCTCTTCGGTGGGACTCCTCTTTGGTGGGACTCCTCTTCGGTGGGTCTCCTCTTCGGTGGGACTCCTCTTCGGTGGGTCTCCTCTTCGGTGGGTCTCCTCTTCGGTGGGACTCCTCTTCGGTGGGTCTCCTCTTCAATGGGTCTCCTCTTCGGTGGGACTCCTCTTCGGTGGGACTCCTCTTCGGTGGGACTCCTCTTCGGTCTCCTCTTCGGTGGGCCTCCTCTTCGGTCTCCTCTTCGGTGGGTCTCCTCTTCGGTGGGACTCCTCTTCGGTCTCCTCTTCGGTGGGTCTACTATTCGGTGGGACTCCTCTTCGGTGGGTCTCCTCTTCGGTGGGACTCCTCTTCGGTGGGTCTCCTCTTCGGTGGGACTCCTCTTCGGTGGGACTCCTCTTCGGTCTCCTCTTCGGTGGGTCTCCTCTTCGGTGGGTCTCCTCTTCGGTGGGACTCCTCTTCGGTCTCCTCTTCGGTGGGTCTCCTCTTCGGTGGGACTCCTCTTCGGTGGGACTCCTCTTCAGTGGGTCTCCTCTTCGGTGGGTCTCCTCTTCGGTGGGTCTCCTCTTCGGTGGGACTCCTCTTCGGTGGGTCTCCTCTTCGATGGGTCTCCTCTTCGATGGGTCTCCTCTTCGGTGGGACTCCTCTTCGGTGGGACTCCTCTTCGGTGGGACTCCTCTTCGGTCTCCTCTTCGGTGGGCCTCCTCTTCGGTCTCCTCTTCGGTGGGTCTCCTCTTCGGTGGGACTCCTCTTCGGTCTCCTCTTCGGTGGGTCTCCTCTTCGGTGGGACTCCTCTTCGGTGGGACTCCTCTTCGGTGGGTCTCCTCTTCGGTGGGTCTCCTCTTCGGTGGGACTCCTCTTCGGTGGGACTCCTCTTCGGTGGGTCTCCTCTTCGGTGGGACTCCTCTTCGGTGGGTCTCCTCTTCGGTGGGTCTCCTCTTCGGTGGGACTCCTCTTCGGTGGGGCTCCTCTTCGGTGGGACTCCTCTTCGGTGGGACTCCTCTTCGGTAGGTCTCCTCTTCGGTGGGTCTCCTCTTTGGTGGGTCTCCTCTTCGGTGGGACTCCTCTTCGGTGGGTCTCCTCTTCGGTGGGACTCCTCTTCGGTGGGACTCCTTTTCGGTGGGTCTCCTCTTCGGTGGGTCTCCTCTTCTGTGGGACTCCTCTTCGGTCTCCTCTTCTGTGGGACTCCTCTTCGGTCTCCTCTTCGGTGGGACTCCTCTTCGGTGGGACTCCTCTTCGGTGGGTCTCCTCTTCGGTGGGTCTCCTCTTCGGTGGGACTCCTCTTCGGTGGGTCTCCTCTTCTGTGGGACTCCTCTTCGGTCTCCTCTTCGTTGGGACTCCTCTTCGGTGGGTCTCCTCTTCGGTGGGACTCCTCTTCGGTGGGACTCCTCTTCGGTCTCCTCTTTGGTGGGCCTCCTCTTCGGTCTCCTCTTCGGTGGGTCTCCTCTTCGGTGGGACTCCTCTTCGGTCTCCTCTTCGGTGGGTCTCCTCTTCGGTGGGACTCCTCTTCGGTGGGACTCCTCTTCGGTGGGACTCCTCTTCAGTCTCCTCTTCGGTGGGTCTCCTCTTCGGTGGGACTCCTCTTCGGTGGGTCTCCTCTTCGGTGGGTCTCCTCTTCGGTGGGACTCCTCTTCGGTGGGACTCCTCTTCGGTGGGTCTCCTCTTTGGTGGGTCTCCTCTTTGGTGGGACTCCTCTTCGGTGGGTCTCCTCTTCGGTGGGACTCCTCTTCGGTGGGACTCCTCTTCGGTCTCCTCTTCGGTGGGTCTCCTCTTCGGTGGGTCTCCTCTTCGGTCTCCTCTTCGGTGGGACTCCTCTTCGGTGGGACTCCTCTTCGGTGGGTCTCCTCTTTGGTGGGACTCCTCTTCGGTGGGTCTCCTCTTCGGTGGGACTCCTCTTCGGTGGGACTCCTCTTCGGTGGGATTCCTCTTCGGTCTCCTCTTCGGTGGGACTCCTCTTCGGTGGGACTCCTCTTCGGTGGGTCTCCTCTTCGGTGGGACTCCTCTTCGGTGGGACTCCTCTTCGGTGGGATTCCTCTTCGGTCTCCTCTTCGGTGGGTCTCCTCTTCGGTGGGACTCCTCTAAGGTGGGACTCCTCTTCGGTGGGACTCTTCTTCGGTGGGACTCCTCTGCGGTGGGTCTCCTCTTCGGTGGGACTCCTCTTCGGTGGGTCTCCTCTTCGGTGGGTCTCCTCTTCGGTGGGACTCCTCTTCGGTGGGACTCCTCTTCGGTGGGACTCCTCTTTGGTGGGTCTCCTCTTCGGTGGGACTCATCTTCGGTGGGTCTCCTCTTCGGTGGGACTCCTCTTCGGTGGGTCTCCTCTTCGGTGGGTCTCCTCTTCGGTGGGACTCCTCTTCGGTGGGACTCCTCTTTGGTGGGACTCCTCTTCGGTGGGACTCCTCTTCGGTGGGTCTCCTCTTCGGTGGGTCTCCTCTTCGGTGGGACTCCTCTTCGGTGGGACTCCTCTTCGGTGGGACTCCTCTTTGGTCTCCTCTTCGGTGGGACTCCTCTTCGGTCTCCTCTTCGGTGGGACTCCTCTTCGGTGGGTCTCCTCTTCGGTGGGGCTCCTCTTCGGTGGGACTCCTCTTCGGTGGGATTCCTCTTCGGTGGGATTCCTCTTCGGTCTCCTCTTCGGTGGGACTCCTCTTCGGTGGGACTCCTCTTCGGTGGGTCTCCTCTTCGGTGGGACTCCTCTTCGGTGGGACTCCTCTTCGGTGGGTCTCCTCTTCGGTGGGTCTCCTCTTCGGTGGGTCTCCTCTTCGGTGGGTCTCCTCTTCAGTGGGACTCCTCTTCGGTGGGACTCCTCTTCGGTGGGTTTCCTCTTCGGTGGGACTCCTCTTCGGTGGGACTCCTCTTCGGTCTCCTCTTCGGTGGGATTCCTCTTCGGTCTCCTCTTCGGTGGGACTCCTCTTCGGTGGGTCTCCTCTTCGGTGGGACTCCTCTTCGGTGGGACTCCTCTTCGGTGGGACTCCTCTTCGGTGGGTTTCCTCTTCGGTGGGACTCCTCTTCGGTGGGACTCCTCTTCGGTGGGACTCCTCTTTGGTCTCCTCTTCGGTGGGACTCCTCTTCGGTCTCCTCTTCGGTGGGACTCCTCTTCGGTGGGTCTCCTCTTCGGTGGGGCTCCTCTTCGGTGGGACTCCTCTTCGGTGGGACTCCTCTTCGGTGGGTCTCCTCTTCGGTGGGACTCCTCTTCGGTGGGACTCCTCTTCGGTGGGACTCCTCTTCGGTGGGTTTCCTCTTCGGTGGGACTCCTCTTCGGTGGGTCTCCTCTTCGGTGGGTCTCCTCTTCGGTGGGACTCCTCTTCGGTGGGACTCCTCTTCGGTGAGTCTCCTCTTCGGTGGGTCTCCTCTTCGGTGGGACTCCTCTTCGGTGGGTCTCCTCTTCGGTGGGACTCCTCTTCGTCTCTCTTCGGTGGGTCTCCTCTTCGGTGGATCTCCTCTTCGGTGGGTCTCCTCTTCGGTGGGACTCCTCTTCGGTGGGTCTCCTCTTCGGTGGGTCTCCTCTTCGGTGGGACTCCTCTTCGGTGGGACTCCTCTTCGGTCTCCTCTTCGGTGGGACTCCTCTTCGGTCTCCTCTTCGGTGGGACTCCTCTTCGGTCTCCTCTTCGGTGGGACTCCTCTTCGGTGGGTCTCCTCTTCGGTGGGTCTCCTCTTCGGTGGGACTCCTCTTCGGTGGGACTCCTCTTCGGTGGGACTCCTCTTCGGTGGGACTCCTCTTCGGTGGGTCTCCTCTTCGGTGGGACTCCTCTTCGGTCTCCTCTTCGGTGGGTCTCCTCTTCGGTGGGTCTCCTCTTCGGTGGGACTCCTCTTCGGTGGGACTCCTCTTCGGTGGGACTCCTCTTTGGTGGGTCTCCTCTTCGGTGGGACTCATCTTCGGTGGGTCTCCTCTTCGGTGGGACTCCTCTTCGGTGGGTCTCCTCTTCGGTGGGTCTCCTCTTCGGTGGGACTCCTCTTCGGTGGGACTCCTCTTTGGTGGGACTCCTCTTCGGTGGGACTCCTCTTCGGTGGGTCTCCTCTTCGGTGGGTCTCCTCTTCGGTGGGACTCCTCTTCGGTGGGACTCCTCTTTGGTCTCCTCTTCGGTGGGACTCCTCTTCGGTCTCCTCTTCGGTGGGACTCCTCTTCGGTGGGTCTCCTCTTCGGTGGGTCTCCTCTTCGGTGGGACTCCTCTTCGGTGGGACTCCTCTTCGGTGGGACTCCTCTTCGGTGGGACTCCTCTTCGGTGGGTCTCCTCTTCGGTGGGACTCCTCTTCGGTCTCCTCTTCGGTGGGTCTCCTCTTCGGTGGGTCTCCTCTTCGGTGGGACTCCTCTTCGGTGGGACTCCTCTTCGGTGGGACTCCTCTTCGGTGGGTCTCCTCTTCGGTGGGACTCATCTTCGGTGGGTCTCCTCTTCGGTGGGACTCCTCTTCGGTGGGTCTCCTCTTCGGTGGGTCTCCTCTTCGGTGGGACTCCTCTTCGGTGGGACTCCTCTTTGGTGGGACTCCTCTTCGGTGGGACTCCTCTTCGGTGGGTCTCCTCTTCGGTGGGTCTCCTCTTCGGTGGGACTCCTCTTCGGTGGGACTCCTCTTTGGTCTCCTCTTCGGTGGGACTCCTCTTCGGTCTCCTCTTCGGTGGGACTCCTCTTCGGTGGGTCTCCTCTTCGGTGGGTCTCCTCTTCGGTGGGACTCCTCTTCGGTGGGATTCCTCTTCGGTGGGATTCCTCTTCGGTCTCCTCTTCGGTGGGACTCCTCTTCGGTGGGTCTCCTCTTCAGTGGGACTCCTCTTCGGTGGGACTCCTCTTCGGTGGGTCTCCTCTTCGGTGGGTCTCCTCTTCGGTGGGTCTCCTCTTCGGTGGGTCTCCTCTTCAGTGGGACTCCTCTTCGGTGGGACTCCTCTTCGGTGGGTTTCCTCTTCGGTGGGACTCCTCTTCGGTGGGACTCCTCTTCGGTCTCCTCTTCGGTGGGACTCCTCTTCGGTCTCCTCTTCGGTGGGACTCCTCTTCGGTGGGTCTCCTCTTCGGTGGGACTCCTCTTCGGTGGGTCTCCTCTTCGGTGGGACTCCTCTTCGGTGGGACTCCTCTTCGGTGGGACTCCTCTTCGGTGGGTTTCCTCTTCGGTGGGACTCCTCTTCGGTGGGTCTCCTCTTCGGTGGGTCTCCTCTTCGGTGGGACTCCTCTTCGGTGGGACTCCTCTTTGGTGAGTCTCCTCTTCGGTGGGTCTCCTCTTCGGTGGGACTCCTCTTCGGTGGGTCTCCTCTTCGGTGGGACTCCTCTTCGTCTCTCTTCGGTGGGTCTCCTCTTCGGTGGGTCTCCTCTTCGGTGGGACTCCTCTTCGGTGGGTCTCCTCTTCGGTGGGTCTCCTCTTCGGTGGGACTCCTCTTCGGTGGGACTCCTCTTCGGTCTCCTCTTCGGTGGGACTCCTCTTCGGTCTCCTCTTCGGTGGGACTCCTCTTCGGTGGGTCTCCTCTTCGGTGGGTCTCCTCTTCGGTGGGACTCCTCTTCGGTGGGACTCCTCTTCGGTGGGACTCCTCTTCGGTGGGTCTCCTCTTCGGTGGGACTCCTCTTCGGTGGGACTCCTCTTCGGTGGGACTCCTCTTCGGTGGGTCTCCTCTTCGGTGGGACTCCTCTTCGGTGGGACTCCTCTTCGGTGGGTCTCCTCTTCGGTGGGACTCCTCTTCGGTGGGACTCCTCTTCGGTGGGACTCCTCTTCGGTGGGTTTCCTCTTCGGTGGGACTCCTCTTCGGTGGGTCTCCTCTTCGGTGGGACTCCTCTTCGGTGGGACTCCTCTTCGGTGGGTCTCCTCTTCGGTGGGTCTCCTCTTCGGTGGGTCTCCTCTTCGGTGGGACTCCTCTTCGGTGGGTCTCCTCCTCGGTGGGTCTCCTCTTCGGTGGGACTTCTCTTTGGTGGAACTCCTCTTTGGTGGAACTCCTCTTTGGTGGAACTCCTCTTTGGTGGAACTCCTCTTTGGTGGGACTCCTCTTCGGTGGGACTCCTCTTCGGTGGGTCTCCTCTTCGGTGGGTCTCCTCTTCGGTGGGACTCCTCTTCGGTGGGTCTCCTCTTCGGTGGGTCTCCTCTTCGGTGGGTCTCCTCTTCGGTGGGACTCCTCTTCGGTGGGACTTCTCTTTGGTGGAACTCCTCTTTGGTGGAACTCCTCTTTGGTGGAACTCCTCTTTGGTGGAACTCCTCTTCGGTGGGTCTCCTCTTCGGTGGGTCTCCTCTTCGGTGGGACTCCTCTTCGGTCTCCTCTTCGGTGGGTCTCCTCTTCGGTGGGTCTCCTCTTCGGTGGGACTCCTCTTTGGTGGGACTCCTCTTCGGTGGGTCTCCTCTTCGGTGGGTCTCCTCTTCGGTGGGACTCCTCTTTGGTGGGACTCCTCTTTGGTGGGACTCCTCTTTGGTGGGACTCCTCTTCGGTGGGTTTCCTCTTTGGTGGAACTCCTCTTCGGTGGGTTTCCTCTTTGGTGGGACTCCTCTTCGGTGGGTCTCCTCTTCGGTGGGACTCCTCTTCGGTGGGTCTCCTCTTCGGTGGGACTTCTCTTCGGTCTCCTCTTCGGTGGGTCTCCTCTTCGGTGGGACTCCTCTTTGGTGGATCTCCTCTTCGGTGGGACTCCTCTTCGGTGGGACTCCTCTTCGGTGGGACTCCTCTTCGGTGGGTTTCCTCTTCGGTGGGACTCCTCTTCGGTGGGTCTCCTCTTCGGTGGGTCTCCTCTTCGGTGGGACTCCTCTTCGGTGGGACTCCTCTTCGGTGGGTCTCCTCTTCGGTGGGACTCCTCTTCGGTGGGAATCCTCTTCGTCTCTCTTCGGTGGGTCTCCTCTTCGGTGGGTCTCCTCTTCGGTGGGTCTCCTCTTCGGTGGGTCTCCTCTTCGGTGGGACTCCTCTTCGGTGGGTCTCCGCTTCGGTGGGTCTCCTCTTCGGTGGGTCTCCTCTTCGGTGGGACTCCTCTTTGGTGGAACTCCTCTTTGGTGGGTCTCCTCTTTGGTGGGTCCCCTCTTTGGTGGGTCCCCTCTTCTCAGGAAACACAACCAGATATTAGGAGCAATGCACAACTGACAGAGTGCCACTACTGACCACCGTGCTGCCCTCATCCCACTAAGTAAAAGTGTTTTTTCCTGTTTTACGCAGAATGCGGACTACTGTGCAGCAACCCATACTCCCGAGGGGCCGCAGGAAACTGGAGTGAATAATGTCCTCCTCTTCCTTTAAATTACGCTTATGCCATGTTCTTACTGGTGAGACGTAATAAATAGCATTAAAGCTGCAGTAATTTTTTTTTTTTTATACACTGCTCAAAAAAATAAAGGGAACACTTAAACAACAGAATATAACTCCAAGTAAATCAAACTTCTCTGAAATCAAACTGTCCACTTAGGAAGCAACACTGATTGACAATCAATTTCACATGCTGTTGTGCAAATGGAATAGACAATAAATGGAAATTATTGGCAATTATCAAGACATCGTCAATAAAGGAGTGGTTCTGCAGGTGGGGATCACAGACCACATCTCAGTACCAGTGCTTTCTGGCTGATGTTTTGGTCACTTTTCAATGTTGGTTGTGCTTTCACACTCGTGGTAGCATGAGACGGACTCTACAACCCACAGAAGATGCTCAGGTAGTGCAGCTCATCCAGGATGGCACATCTGTGAGAGCTGTGGCAAGGAGGTTTGCTGTGTCTGTCAGCGTAGTGTCCAGAGGCTGGAGACGCTACCAGGAGACAGGCCAGTACACCAGGAGACGTGGAGGGGGCCGTAGTAGGGCAACAACCCAGCAGCAGGACCGCTACCTCCGCTTTTGTGCAAGAAGCAACAGGAGGAGCACTGCCAGAGCCCTGCATAATGACCTCCAGCAGGCCACAACTGTGCATGTGTCTGCACAAACGGTTAGAATTGACTCCATGAGGGTGGTATGAGGGCCCGACATCCACAGATGGGGGTTGTGCTCACAGCCCAACACTGTGCAGGATGCTTGGCATTTGCCACAGAACACCAGAATTGGCAAACTCACCACTGGCTCCCTGTGCTCTTCACAGATGAAAGCAGGTTCACACTGAGCACATGTGACAGACGTGACGGAGTCTGGAGACACCGTGGAGAGTGATCTGCTGCCTGCAACATCCTTCAGCACGACCGGTTTGGCAGTGGGTCAGTAATGGTGTGGAGTGGCATTTCTTTGGAGGGCTGCACAGCCCTCCATGTCCTCGCCAGAGGTAGCCTGACTGCCATTAAGTACCGAGATGAGATCCTCAGGCCCCTTGTGAGACAATATGCTGGTGCAGTGGGCCCTGGGTTCCTCCTAATGCAGGACAATGCCAGACCTCATGTGGCTGGAGTGTGTCAGCAGTTCCTGCAAGATGAAGGCTTTGAAGCTATGGACTGGCCCGCCTGTTCCCCAGAGCTGAATCCGATTGAGCACATCTGGGACATCATGTTTCGCTCAATCCACCAACATCACATTGCACCACAGACTGTCCAGGAGTTGGCGGATGCTTTAGTCCAGGTCTGGGAGGAGATCCCACAGGAGACCATCCGCAACCTCATCAGGAGCATGCCCAGGCGTTGTAGGGAGGTCATACAGGCACGTGGAGGCCACACAATACTGAGCCTCATTTTGACTTGTTTTAAGGACATTACATCAATGTTGGATCAGCCTGTAGTGTGTTTTTCCACTTTAATTTTGGGGGTGACTCCAAATCCAGGCCTCCATTGGTTAATAAATTTGATTTCCATTGATGATTTTTGTGTGATTTTGTTGTCAGCACATTCAACTTTGTACAGAACAAAGTATTCGATGAGAATATTTCATTCATTCAGATCTAGGATGTGTTATTTGAGTGTTCCCTTTATTTTTTTGAGCAGTGTATTTTAACCCAGCTAAAAAGTGAACTGGCCCCCTCCTGAGGGGCAACTTGAAAAAATGTCTGAAGTCAGATCAAGTCCATTCTCTTCCTTCAGCTTGGCTCCGCTGGGCACAGTTCTTCTTTAGCAAATGTTCATACAAAATCATCAATGGAAATCAAATTTATTAACCAATGGAGGCCTGTATTTGGAGACACCCCCAAAATTAAAGTGGAAAACACACTACAGGCTGATCCAACTTTGATGTAATGTCCTTAAAACAAGTCAAAATGACGCTGACACACTCCAGCCACATGAGGTCTGGCATTGTTCTGCATTAGGATGAACCCAGTGCCAACCGCACCAGCATATGGTCTCACAAGGGGCCTGAGGATCTCATCTCTGTACCTAATGGCAGTCAGGCTACCTCCGGCGAGCAGATGGAGGGCTGTGCGGCCCTCCAAAGAAATGCCACCTCACACTATTACTAACCCACTGCCAAACCGGTCATGCTGAAGGATGTTGCAGGCAGGAGATCGCTCTCCACGGCGTCTCCAGACTCTGTCACGTCTGTCACATGTGCTCAGTGTGACCCTGCTTTCATCTGTAAAGAGCACAGGGAGCCAGTGGCGACTTTGCCAATCCTGGTGTTCTGTGGCAAATGCCAAGCGTCCTGCACGGTGTTGGGTTGTGAGCACAACCCCCATCTGTGGACGTTGGGCCCTCATACCACCCTCATGGAGTCAGTTTCTAACCGTTTGTGCAGACACATGCACATTTGTGGTCTGTTGGAGGTCATTTTGCAGGGCTCTGGCAGTGATCCTCCTGTTCCTTCTTGCACAAAGGCGGAGGTAGAGGTCCTGCTGCTGGGTTGTTGCCATCCTACGGCCCCCTCCACGTCTCCTGGTGTACTGGCCTGTTTCCTGGTAGCGCCTCCAGCCTCTGGACACTACGCTGACAGACACAGCAAACCTTCTTGCCACAGCTCACATTGATGTGCCATCCTGGATGAGCTGCACTACCTGAGCAACTTCTGTGGGTTGTAGAGTCCGTCTCATGCTACCACGAGTGTGAAAGCACAACCAACATTCAAAATTGACCAAAACATCAGCCAGAAAGCACTGGTACTGAGATGTGGTCTGTGGTCCCCACCTGCAGAACCACTCCTTTGTGTGTGTCTTGATAATTGCCAATAATTTCCATCTATTGTCTATTCCATTTGCACAACAGCATGTGAAATTGATTGTCAATCAGTGTTGTTTCCTAAGTGGACAGTTTGATTTCACAGAAGTTTGATTTACTTGGAGTTATATTCTGTTGTTTAGGTGTTCCCTTTATTTTTTTGAGCAGTGTGTATGTTCTTATGTCCATGTATTTACTACTAAAAGTAATTTTTTACATTTAGGTTTCATTTTTCACTGGTTATTACAGACTTATTGCTTCCCTGCACATTCAAGTTTCATGTTTTCTTTGGGCATAGATCAGCTAAAAGGCACTCAGGAAAAAAAAACAGATGAAAGATCTACACACTCTCCCTTAAGACTGTCAGGAGGAGCTCACTGATAGATTCTCAGTTAGCTCATTTTGCAGCCAGGAATAGACAGTGCAGCACAGATGCTACAGAACGCAACATTTTTAATGAAACTCAATGACAGAAATCAATTTTAGCCCCAAATACTTGCATTAAAGTAAAAAAAACAAATGGCCCCAAAGCTGGATAACCGCTTTAACTCCTTACCAACATCTGCCGTACATGTCTGGTATAAGTCAGTAGCGGGTGTATGGAGCAGAGTCAGCTCGCCCCGTACATGGCAGATAATGGCTGTGACAAACAACCAGGACCTGCCTCTAAGAGCTGCGAGTGGAGCGAAGATCTGCCCACCACTGTTAACCTGTTCAGTGCTGCTGTCAATCACTAACAGCAGCATTAACAGCGCGCCGGCATTGGGACGCATCGTTCCATGCGCTCACCGGCGCTCCTGTGACGCGATCACAGGGCGCAGATGGACTGCTATGACATCCGGGGGTCGGCTGAAGCCTCCGTGCCTGTCATCATAAAGCTTCATTTGGGCTGTAAAGAAGACCGTGATTTTGCTATATGGAGCATTACTGTGGTATCGCTGTATATAGCACAAGCAATCAGATAATGTATACAAATGCAGTGAAAATTAAAAAAAAAAAAAAAGTGTAAAATATTAAAACCCCACACGTTCAACTCACCTCCCACTAAAAATAAAGCTAATAAAAATATACACATTTGTGGTATGGTCTCTTTCAGAGAAATACAATCTATCCAAATATAAAAAATAAACGATCAGTGAACACAGAAAAAAATTCAAAAAGCCAAAATTGCATTTTTTTCGTTCGCCACAATACTACAGAAAACCCTGTAAGAAGCGATGACCATGTCATATGTGTCCCAAAATGTTATCAATAAAGTCCTCTTGCCCTTCAAAAAATAAGCTCCACACAGCTCCATCAACCCGAAAAACGAAAATGTTACGGGTCTCAGAAAAAATGGTGACACCATAAAAAAAGTTTTTTTCTTTTGCCAAAACTCTTGGAGAAGTTTGGTGTTGCTGTGATCACACTGAGGAGTAGGATCCTATTACCAGGTCATTTTCACCACACTATGTGCGCCGTTAAAACCCTTCCCAGATAAACAGGGTCAGGCTTTTTTTTTCCTCGCACTTTTACTGCACTTGGACTTTTTTTCCCGTTTTCTAGTACTATGTGGTAAATGAATGGTGGGATTTATAAGTACCGCTCGTCCTGCAAAATAACAAGACCTCACACTATGTGGACAGACATGAAAAAGTTATAGCCCTTGGAAAAAGCGAAGGAAAAAAACAGAAAAAACCATCAATTGGTTCTGTTGGGAAGGGGTAAAGCTGAAGAAACGCATGTAACAGCAGAATATGGAGGAAGGTGAGATATCACAGGCTGGTGGATACTACCTGCTCCATCGCTGGCAGAGTAACCCATCCCCATGGTGGCCGCTGAGATCTTCTCTTGTAGAAACGTCTCCAAAATCTATAAAACATGGGGAACAGTCAGCAGAGGGTTTGGTGATTGGCTCATATTGGCGATATACCCAGGGGCATTACTGGGCACAGGGAAGATTGGGAATGAATAGGATTGGCTGTTAGATATGTGATCTCTTCAATTAAAGGGGATGTCTAGTTGGAAGAAGTTCTCACTGATCTCTGGATAGGTGATGACTCTTAGATCGGTGGGTTTGGCCGCTATGACCCAATCAGCAGAACAGCACTTATAGATAGAAGTGAGCGAAGTGCAAATGTTCAACCGCCGGTCCGTTCATTCTCTATGGGGGGCGCTGTACTCAGCTTTCTCCTGCATAGAGAATGAATGGAGCGGTGGTCCGGGGAGGTACTAGCAGGGATTAGTTGGGTTCCCAGCAGATCTAGAAGTTGTCACTTATCATGTGTTGGGGAATAATGACTTCTCCTCTGATAAATGTGCTGATTCCTGTCAGTTGTGGTCGCTGAGTGCGTGTGATGGGATGCGGCTCCGTCCGTTATATTATATCACGTCTTATACCTATAATCTCGCTGATCGCAGGTGTCTGTCTTCACACTCAGATGAGATGGAACAAACTGACCATATAGAACTTTTTTTTTTTTTTTCTTCAAATTCAAACCGAGCAATCCTATTGGCTGAGTATGAATGCAGTTACCATGGTGACAGAAGTAGCTGCAGAATTAAAGGGACAAGATACTAATATTGTACTAAAGTGTATTTTATTATATACTTCACATAACTGACTGGGTACACCTTGGTGCTGGTGGGATGGCTTTTTTTTTAATCAAAAACCATGTTTACTAAGTACCCTATATTATATATATTTCCTATTGCTTTTTACTTACTTATAGCAGGGTATATGTTCATATTGTTTCTATCCTAAGTGTGTCTATTTTCTAATAGAGACATGACCAGTCCTCTTTAGAATTTTATAGTGACCCCATTGAGGTCATGGACTGATATTGGGGATTGCAGAGTTGGGGCAAGGTGACAGGTGACAGTAAGTGACATCAAATGAAGGCTATGGTGCATATGACACGCCCCTGGGCCTGCTATGTCGCGCAGCGTCTCGCGCACGGGGGCTTACCCGGAGCCGGATCTCTTGAGGGTTGTAGTCTCGTGGCGGCGACCCGGTCCGTGCCCAGGGAGTCAAACTGAGCGGCGATGTACTAGCAGTAGATGGTTGGTGACTACGCCACCCGTTGAATGCAGCTATGGAGCTGCCGCTGCAGGGCAGACCGCTGAGGCCGGTGGAAGGATGGTGCAGCGTGGATGGTATAACCCCCAACGGGAGGGGTATGGCCTCAGGGCAGCCGACGTGGATGATGGGGGTAGCAGGAACCACTCAGAGACGGTGCGGTGTAGTTCAGGGTCTTTACTGGTGACAAAGATAGACCCTCCCGGAGTACTTGCTAGTGATAGGGGCCTGGTCAGTCCTTGAGCAGATGGGATCTCCCCTGGCCAGGCGGAGTTGTAGGCCTTCCCAACTAACTGTACTCTTCTGGCTACCTTGCTAGAGGCGGGAATAAGTAGCCCACGTCCCTGAGTGTACCGTGTGGTGCTCACCCGTATGGCCGGTGACTCGGGGCCTTCTAATGGCTTCCGCTCCACGATGGCGGTGCTGGTCCCACGCGTGTGACCGTGCCTTCGGGCTTCTGGGCCAGAGGACCTGAAATCCTCTGCCGGACGGTTTCTGCTGCTGGGTAGGAGTTAGTCCCCACAGCCTCGGACTCCGGGTCCGGTAAGAAATCTTCTCAGTCAGGGCGAGCTCTGTAGCTGCCAGCCCCTGACTCGTTGTAACACTGCTCCCCACAGAGCTCCTGATGTTTCTTGCTATGCTGCTTCTCTTCTCTACTCTTGTTCTGTCTTCTTTCTCACTAACTCTGCCTCAGCCCCGGGTTTATATAGGGGAAGTCCTTCCCCTCCCAAGACTGGGCAGGAGGTGTGGCATGCACAGGATCCCTGACCAAAGGACCTCCCACCTACTCTCAGACGTAATATCTCTATCACTGTGGCAACCAGACCCCTGGGGTGTCACACATACATAGTAAATCAGTCTTGTTGTGCCACAGAAATCCTGTTCTATAACACAAAATATCTTCATATGATGAGGAGTTGTGTTGTGTTTTTCTCCATTTACATTCTAGCGTGGTGATCACATAAAATGTAAAATTCCTATTCAATAATTACTGAATGACAGTAGCCTGTATCCCTGGAGGACAAGTCATTTACCGGTTCACCAGGTTTGATGTTCTAATGCATTTAGATGTTTCAGTATTTGTATATATGTATATATATTTTTTCCCCCCTTAAGGGTATTCAAGCGCAGACGGTGGCAAACTTCTTCCTGGCCTGTGAAGCACAGCTTTCAATTATTCCTGTCGTAAACCAGGTAAAAAGCTTCGAGCCGAGCGCGATCAGACTCCTTCAGTCCTGCAGCAGGTAAATCTGTGACCATCGCCGGCGCTCCTGCTGTTCCTAGTACCGATCCCTCTGAGCGGCTGTGCAGTAATGAAGGCAGGATTCACCCCAAACTTGCTCGTCTTTTTTTTCGATTTCCAGTTCTGGTAATTAGTGATACACATGTGTATATCCAGTGGTCAACTCAAAACCTATGTATGGAAAATCAATTGTTTGCTGTATGCATCTCATTTGTAGGATGCACACTATTCATTTCAATATGGAGCGGAGTAGGAGGAGACTTTCATTGCTGTCGCCCTTTACTTCCTCCCTGCTGATAGGAAATGCCATGCTGTTTGCTTGTGTCCTGTGATTACAGCAGCCTGCAACAGTTTTCAGCGTGCACTCCCCGGCTCAGGCATCAAGCAGTAAATGATAACATTAAAACGCTGCTATCCCTTTGTTAGTCACTTTTTTATCTTCTTCCCCCTTCTACGAATGCTATAGTCCGTTATTCTAGAACTGCTCTGAAAATGGTTCTCTCTGGAGTGTTGGGATTTGGGTTTAGGGTGGGTTATGGGAATTGAAGTTCAGATACTTTGTTCATATTTTTACTATGGAATTACTATGTCATGTATGTTATTTGAAAGATGGAATATTTGTAGTTGGAGTTTTTCAATAAAAATGATTTGATTAAAAAAAATATGAAATTAAAATTCCTCTGTTCTTGAGAAAGCATAGGATTTTTACTAAGAGGTAAATTGCACGTTCCTTGTTTTCCAGACGCTTTACATTTTTGCTAGTTTTGTACGATTACACAATCCCTTTTAACCACTTCGCACCAGAGCCTGTTTTTGCCTTCGTGACCGGGCCAATTTTTTCAATTCTAACCACTGTCACTTTATGAAGTAATTACTCTGGAACGCTTCAACGTATTCCCCTGATTCTGTTCATGACATATTGTACTTCATGATAGTGGTAAAATTTCTTCTATATAACTTGCGTTTATTTGTGAAAAAATTGGAAATTTGGCGAAAATTTTGAAAATTTTGCAATTTTCAAACTTTGAATTTTCATGCCCTTAAATCAGAGAGATATGTTACACAAAATAGTTAATAAATAACATTTCCCACATGTCTACTTTACATCAGCACAATTTTGGAACCAAAATTTTTTTTTGTTAGGGAGCTATAAGGGTTAAAAGTTGACCAGCGATTTCTCATTTTTCCAACAAAATTTACAAAACATTTTTTTAGGGACCACATCATATTTGAAGTCACTTTGAGGGGTCTTTATGACAGAAAATACCCAAAAGTGACACCATTCTAAAAACTGCACCCCTCAAGGTGCTCAAAACCACATTCAAGAACTTTATTAACCCTTCAGATGCTTCACAGGAATTTTTGGAATGTGGAAGAAAAAAATGAACACTTTTTTCACAAAAATGTTACTTTAGACCCAATTTTTTTTATTTTCACAGGGGTAACAGGAAAAAATGGACCCCAAATTTTTTTGTGCAATTTCTCTTGAGCGTGCTGATACCCCATATGTGAGGGAAAACCACTGTTTGGGCGCACTGCAGGGTTCGGAAGGGAAGGAGCGCCATTAGACTTTTTGAATGTAAAATTTGTCTGAATAATTAGCGGACACCATGTTGCGTTTGGAGAGCTCCTGATGTGCCTAAACAGTGGAAACCCCCACAAGTGACACCATTTTGGAAACTAGACCCCTTAGGGAACTTATCTAGATGTGTGGTGAGCACCTTGAACCCCAAGGTGCTTCACAGAAGTTTATAATATTGAGCTGTAAAAATAAAATTTTCACATTTTTCCCACAAAACCGTTTTTCATCCCTTAATTTTGCATTATCATAAGGGTAATAGGATAAATTGCACCATGAAGTTTGTTGTGCAATTTCTCCTGAACACGCCGATACCCCATATGTGGAGGCAAATTACTGTTTGGGCACATGGCAGGGTTTGAAAGGGAAGGAGCGCCATTTGACTTTTTGAATTTAAAATTTGTTTGAATAATTAGCGGACGCCATGTCACATTTGGGGGGCCCCTAATGTGCCTAAACAGTGGAAACCCCCCACAAGTGCCACCATTTTGGAAACTAGACCCCTTAGGGAACTTATCTAGATGTGTGGTGAGCACCTTGCACCCCCAGCTGCTTCACAGAAGTTTATAATATTGAGCCATAAAAATAAAATTTTCACATTTTTCCCATAAAAAATGTTTTTCATTCCCTAATTTTGCATTATCATAAGGGTAACAGGATAAATTGCACCATGAAATTTGTTGTACAATTTCTCCTGAGTACGCCGATACCCCATATGTGGGGGAAAACCACTGCTTTGGTGTACGGCAGGGTACGGAAGAGAAAGGAGCGCTATGTTGGCTGGGATAGGCAGCAGACACCATTTCACAGTTGAAGAGTCGCTGACATGCCAAAACAGCAGAAACCCCCACAAGTGACCCCATTTTGTAAACTACACCTCTCAAGGAATTCATCTAGGGAAGTAGTGAGTATTTTTTAATTTTTAAATTTATACCATTGGGCAGTGAAAAAAGCATAATTATATTTTTACCACAAAAAAATGTTTTACCCTCAGATTTTACATTTTCACACAGGGCAATGGGTAAAAATGGCGCCGAAATGTGTCACACAATTTCTTCTAAAAGTGGCAATACCCCATATGTGGCTGTATCATACCGCTTAGCCATACGGTGAGATCTGGGGGGGGCGGAGTGCTATTTGACAATTGGAGAACAAATTATTGTAGAATAGGCATTTGGATTTGGGAGCACAAAATTTTCTGAATTTCTTTTGGGGGGCAAGGGTCATTTTGCTTTTCCAGAGCCTTTCTGCTACCAGTAACTTGGAAGTTCCTTATATTTTTAACAGATGACGGACCTGAGTGGGGACTAGCTTTTTTTGAGGACTGAGTTGAAGCTTTTATTGGGAACATTTTACGTAACATTTATCCGGCGCTCTAGGCTGAGCACTTACATCGGGGTTTCCATCTAAATTTCCAAGTGATGTAATTCAGATGAAACCCCTGCGGGATCCATTCACTATAATTAGGCAGCGGAGTTACTCTGGATTCCGTCTGGCCTCTGTTTAGCGGTGTCCTTTTTTTTCAGAAGTGCACAAAACTGTGGCCAACCGCACTTTTATGCACGCCTAAAACAAATGACACCGTGGGATCACAGGCTAGACGGCATCCACAGTGCCTATATCTGCCTCATTACAGGTAATCTTCCGTCATGGGTTCTGGCTGAATCATGTATTTCAGAGATTTACACGGAAACTCTGGTGTAAGTGCTCAGCGCAGAGCGCAGGATAAATGTGAGCAGAGCCTTACTGGGATCTTTGGGAGACATAATAAACAAATCAGTAGCAGGTGAAGAATTGGTTTTATTTATTTTTTATGCCGTTCCCCGTGCGGTATAAGTGATTAGACTACTTTATTCTTCGGGTCGGTGCGATTACAGAGATACCAGATTTATATTGGGTTTTTATGACTGACAGCTGTCACACACTAAAAGACGCTTTTATTTGCAAAATCTAATTTTTGCATCACCATATTTTGAGACCTATAATTTTTTCATATTTCGGCCGACAGAGTCATGTGACGGCTTGTTTTTTGCGGGACGAGTTGACATTTTTATTGGTACCATTTTTGGGTACGTGACATTTTTTGATCGCTTTCTATTCCGTTTTTTAGGAGGTAAAATTAACAAAAACAAACAATTCAGGAATTGTTCTTTGAGGGGTTTTTTTATGCCGTTCTGCGTGTGGTAAAAGTGTTCAGGCAGCGTTATTCTTCGGGTCAGTACGTTTACAGTGATACTACACTTACTGTATTTTTTTTATGTTTTGGCGCTTTTACACAATAAAACAATTTTATAGAAAAAAAAATTTTTTTTACATTGCTTTATTCTGAGCGCTATAACTTTTTTTTATTTTTCGTCTGATGGAGCTGTATGGCGGCTTTTTTTTGTGGAACAAGATGACGTTTTCAGTGGTACCATTTTTATTTCTATTTTGTTTTTTGATCGCATTTTTTTCCACTTTTTGTTTGGCGATATGATGAAAAAGCATATTTTTTTGCTCCGTTTTTTATTTATTTTTATTACGGTGTGCACAGAAGGAGTTAATTAGTGTGACCGTTTTATAGCTCGGGTTGTTTCGGACGCGGCGATACCAAATATGTGTACTTTTTTTGGTTTTGTAAAAATATACGGATTTATTGGTTTAATATTTTATTTATTTATTTTTATTTATTTTGTGATTTTTTTTTTTTTAATAGTTTAAAAACTTTTTAAACTTTTTTTTAAATTTTTTTTCTCAGTCCCTGTATGGGACATTAATTTTTATTTTTCTGATCACTGATCTCATGTAATGTAATAGACATATATTACATTACATTACATGAGATCTTCCCTGACTGTTTCAGTCAGAGTCTCCTATCTGGCTCAGCTGCAGCTGAGTCACACAGGACACCATATATGGCAGAGCTGGAGGCGGTCATGTGACCTCCAGCTGCCATAGCAACCCCAGGTCCTGGAAGGACTCGGAGGTCTTCGGAGAGGTAAGTAAGACGACCCCCTCTCCTCCTGCTGTCTCCTATATGACGCGATCACTATAGATCGCGGTATATAGAAGACAGCAAAGGGTT
This sequence comes from Phyllobates terribilis, assembly GCF_046119375.1. NCBI lineage: Eukaryota > Metazoa > Chordata > Amphibia > Anura > Dendrobatidae > Phyllobates > Phyllobates terribilis. The sequence continues at coordinate 1,992,563 of NW_027363027.1, forward strand.
AACATCACTGGGACCTGATCTAATCAGGTCCCGATGATGTTCCCTGTCAGAGCTAACGCTCTGCACCGGAATCGCAGCGCTTGCACCTGAGCGCTGCGAGACCACCCACCGTTTTTAAACGTCAGCGCTGCACAGAGCCCAGCAAACGCCGACGTTTATCTACAGTGGGCGGTCGGGAACCGGTTAAAGGGAATTTCCAGGACAAACATATTTATGGCCTATCCCCTGGTTAGCTCATTAATATTAGATTTGTGGGGGTCCGGCACGTGGCACCCCCACTACTCAGTTGTTTGAAACTCTGGCAGAGGTCAGATGTAAACATTGTTGAGGAGCTGAACATCACAGCTCTGGTCACTGTGTAGTGGCTGCTACCTGGTGCTGCAGATCAGCTCCTATTACATGAATATTAGCTGACTTGCAGGGCCCACAGTACAGTGAATGGAGCAGTGATGTTCAGATCTTCAAACTATTTACATCTGAGCGTTGCAAACAACTGATGGGTAGAGCCAGTGCCGCCTGTCGGAGCCCACGGATCTGATATTGATAACCCATCCCCAGGATGGCAGCTCAATAGATACCATACCAGGATGAGGGACATTATGCCAGAATGGTTACATTATACCAGAATGGGGACATTATATCAGAATTAGGTCATTATTAGTGTTGAGCGATACCTTCCGATATCAGGAAATATCGTATCGGATTGGATCGGGCCGATACCCAAAAAGTATCGGATATCGCCGATTCCGATACCGGAAACCAATGCAAGTCAATGGGACACAAATATCGGAATGAAAATAAACCCTTTCTCTCCTTGTAGGTTAATTCTACATGAAGTAAAACAACTAAGAATAATGTAGAATGACATGAAAAGCCGGCAATTCATCAGCGGCATACACCGGTACCCGACAATTTACAACAGAAAGAATAGAGCTTCACACATAGATTAGATAGATAGAAACATGTCAGTCACATATATATGAAGTACAGTGACAGTGTTGCTTACTGTACTTGTCATTTAGTGTAAAGGATTTATTAAAAAAAATATTAGTGTTTTCGTGCACCGTCTCTTTAAAAAAGCCGGCCGGCAATTCAGCAGCGGTACCCGACAATTTATAACAGACAGAATAGAGCTTCACACATAGATTAGATAGATAGAAACATGTCAGTCACATATATAAGAAGTACAGTGACAGTGTTGCTTACAGAACTTGTCATTTAGTGTAAAGGATTTATTAAAAAAAATATTAGTGTTTTCGTGCACCGTCTCTTTAAAAAAGCCGGCCGGCAATTCAGCATCTGTACCCGACAATTTATAACAGAAAGAATAGAGCTTCACACATAGATTAGATAGATAGAAACATGTCAGTCACATATATATGAAGTACAGTGACAGTGTTGCTTACTGTACTTGTCATTTAGTGTAAAGGATTTATTTAAAAAAATAATAGTGTTTTCATGCACCGTCTCTTTAAGAAAGCCGGCCGGCAATTCAGCATCTGTACCCGACAATTTAGAATAGAAAGAATAGAGAATCACACATAGATTAGATAGATAGAAACATGTCAGTCACATATATATGAAGTACAGTGACAGTGTTGATTACTGTACTTGTCATTTAGTGTTAAAATAAAGGATTTATTTAAAAAAAAATTGGCGTGGGGTTCCCCTTAATTTTAGGCTCTAGCGGAGGTTAAGCAGACAGCTGGGGCAAATGTTTGAAGCCTGGGAAGGGGGTAATACCCACGGAGCTTCCCAGGCTACTAATATCAGCCCCCAGCTGAATACCTAGCCTTTACTAGCTATTAAAATGGGGGAACCCCCCCCCAAAAAATAACGTGGGGTCCCCCCTAATTTAATAGCTAGCACAGGCTAGGCAGACAGCTGGGGGCTGATATTAATAGCCCAGGAAGGGAGCCATGAATATTGGCCCCCTCCCAGGCTAGAAACACCAGCCGTCAGCCGCCCCAGAAATGGCGCATCCATAGGATGCGCCAATTCTGGCACTTAGCCTCGCTCTTCCACGCTGCCCTGGTGCGGTGGCAGGGGGTAATAGGGTTGGGGTTGATGTCAGCTTATAATGCCAGCTGACATCAAGCCCAGGTTAGTAATGGAGAGGCGTCTATAAGACACCCCCATTACTAACCCCATAGTCAAAGTTAAAAGAAAACACAAACACCCAGAATAAAGTCCTTTAATTGAAATAAAGACACAATTCTTTATTGTTCTAAATTAAACCATACTTACCATCACGCCCATTCCAGCTGAAGCCAACGATCTCCTGCAATAAAAGAAAAATAATAAAGCAACCTCATCCTTACCTTTCCATGGTTCCCAGGACAGCTTCAGCTCTGCTACATCGAGATGACAGGCTGGACCACAGCAGAAAGCTGCCATCCAGCCTGTCATCCCGCAGACACTGAGAAGCGCAGGCATGCTTGCGCTCCTCAGTGTCTCTCTGTGACGTCATCCAGATGAGCCGAGTTCATGTCCAATGAACTCAGCTCACCTCATGCACGTCACTGACAGCATGGGAAAATTCTCACGCTGAAGTGCTGAGTGCAGGAGAATTTTCCCACACTGTCAGTGACGTGCATGAGGTGAGGTCATGTCCAATGAACTCGGCGCACCTCATGCACATCACTGACAGCGTGGGAGAATTCTCACGCTGAAGCGCTGAGTGCAGGAGAATTTTCCCACGCTGTCAGTGACGTGCATGAGGTGAGCTGAGTTCATTGGACATGACCTCGGCTCATCTTTATGCCGTCACAGCGAGACACTGAGGAGCGCAAGCATGCCTGCTCTTCTCAGTGTCTGCGGGTTGACAGGCTGGATGGCAGCGTTCTGCTGCGGTCCAGCCTGTCATCTCGATGTAGCAGAGCTGAAGCTGTCCTGGGAACCATGGAAAGGTAAGGATGAGGTTGCTTTATTATTTTACTTTTATTGCAGGAGATCGTTGGCTTCAGCTGGAATGGGCGTGACTGTAAGTATGGTTTAATTTAGAACAATAAGGAATTGTGTCTTTATTTCAATTAAAGGACTTTTTTCTGGGTGTTTGTGTTTTTTTTAAATACTTTACTAGAAATTCATGGTGGTCATGTCTAATATTGGCGTGACCCCATGAATTTCGGGCTTAGGGCCAGCTGATAATGCCAAGCTGGCCTTAACCCCTTTATTACCCAGTGAGCCACCGCACCAGGGCCCTGGATGAGTTGGGTACAGCGCCAGAAGATGGCGCTTCTATGAACGCGCCATTTTCCGGGGCGGCTGCGGACTGCAATTTGCAGCGGGTGGGGCCCAGAAAGCTTGGGCCTCCCTGCGCTGCAGATTCCAGCCTCCAGCTGCCTTGTTGTACCTGGCTGGACACAAAAATAGGGCGAAGCCCCACGTATTTTTTTTTTTAATTATTTCATGAAATTCATGGAATAATTAAGAAAAAAAGGGCTTCCCTATATTGTTGTGTCCGGCTAGGTACAAATAGGCAGCTGGTGGTTGGGGGCAGCCCGTTCCTGCCTGCTGTACCTGACTGGACACAAATATAGGGCGAAGCCCCACATAATTTTTTTTTAATTATTTCATGAATTTCCTGAAATAATTAAAAAAAAATTGACGTGGGGCTTTGCACTATATTTGGGTCCAGCCAGGTACAGCAGGCAGGAACGGGCTGCCCCCAACCACCAGCTGCCTATTTGTACCTGGTTGGACACAACAATATAGGGAAGCCCTTTTTTTCTTAATTATTCCATGAATTTCATGAAATAATTAAAAAAAAAAAAACGTGGAGCTTCTCCCTATTTTTGTGTCCAGCCAGGTACAACTAGGCAGCTGGGGGATGGAATCTGCAGCGCAGGGAGGCCCAAGCTTTCTGCCCCCCCCCGCTGAAAATTGCAGTCCGCAGCCGCCCCGGAAAATGGCGCGTTCATAGAAGCTGGATGCTGTACCTGGCTGGCATACAAAAATATGGCGAAGCCCACGTCAAAAGTTTTGGGAAAAATTAATTAAAAAATAAATAATAATTTAGGGACTGCATCTTTATTAACTCCTCAAATGTCATTTAGTGTTAAAATAAAGGATTTATTTAAAAAAAAAATGGCGTGGGATCCCCCATAATTTTAGTCTCTAGCGGAGGTTAAGCAGACGGCTGGGGCAGATGTTTGAAGCCTGGGAAGGGGGTAAAACCCACGGAGCTTCCCAGGCTACTAATATCAGCCCCCAGCTGAATACCTAGCCTTTACTAGCTATTAAAATGGGGGACCCCCCCCAAAAAAATGACGTGGGGTCCCCCCTATTTTAATAGCTAGCAAAGGCTAGGCAGACAGCTGGGGGCTGATATTAATAGCCCAGGAAGGGTGCCATGAATATTGGCCCCCTCCCAGGCTAGAAACACCAGTCGTCAGCCGCCCCAGAAATGGCGCATCCATAGGATGCGCCAACTCTGGCACTTAGCCTCGCTCTTCCACGCTGCCCTGGTGCGGTGGCAGGGGGTAATAGTCGTGGGGTTCATGTCAGCGCCAGCTGCCATGAAGCCCAGGTTAGTAATGATGGGCGTCTATAAGACACCCCCATTACTAACCTACAAAGTGTTCAAAAGAAAAAACACACTACACCCAGAAAAAAATAATTTATTTGAAATAAAACACACAATTTTATTTAATTCTTAGTTTACTAAAAATAATAGTTACCTGTCCACGTTCCTGCGCTGATCTCCCATGCACAGCTGTCACATCTGGAGATGGTGACAGCTGTGCATGGCTGCTGTAAGCTCACGCTGCCGGGAACACGTCCGCTCCCGGCAGCGGGAGCCACTGACTGAGGTCACCGGAGTGCATTCAGGCAGCGCAGCTCCGGAGACCTCCTTTACGGCACTGCTGTACCGTGGGAATTTCTCACGATACAGCAGGGCCGTAAAGGAGCTAACCGGAGCAGCGCTGCCTGAACTCCGGTGAACCCTTACGGCCCCGTCATTCTAGCGGCGGCAGCGGTTCAGAGCGGTCACATTCTATGTGGCTGCTCTGAACTGGAGATCTTCGTGGGACACTCGTGGACTACTACGGAGGGGTAAGGATAAGGTTGTGGTTTATTATTTTATATTTTATTACAGGAGATCGATGGCTTCGGGGAATTAGGTGTCTAGGTGAGTATAGGTGTAGTTTTTTATTTTTTACTTTATTTTAGGTGGCGATCGGCGGGGACAGGTAATGTATGAACTAATTTATTGTAGGTAACCACTGGCCACCAATGACGTGTATTTAACATTTATTGGGGACACAGTAGGGCAATTTAAATAGCAGGATCAGGCTGATGGGAACTACTGCTCCCATCGAGCTGATCCTGCTGGCAGGAGTGGACGGGGGACAGACATAGGCCGATGGGAGTAGTAGTGTCACATCGGCCTATGTCTGCCTGCACGCACACACCCGCACAGACACCGCACACACCCGCACACATCGCACAGACACCGCGCACCCCCGCACACACACCCCGCACACACACCCCGCACACACACTAATCATGACGGGTCTGGGAGGTGAGGCTGACCTGTGCGGCCGTGGGAAAGTTCATGTGAGTTCATGCAGTCAAGCATGAACTCACATGAACCCTCTGAGGGCAACGCGGCGACTTCAAATGAACAGCTGATCGGCATCACCTGATACCTCAGCTGTTCATTTGAAATAACCGGCGGGAAAGCGCAGCACAGAACGGGAAAGCCGGCGGTGAAGTCTTTTCACTGCCGGCTTCCCCGCCCGGGTCCTTCACTCCCCGCTCCTTGGTGCTGCGCTCCCCGCCCGGTCCTAACTTACGATCGGGATGGGAGGTGGCGAGGGGAGCGGAGGATCGAGGTCGGAGGCTGCGGGGAAGCAGTATGGGGCTGTGTGATTGTTTAAAAGCCGGCGGCTTTTTACCGCGCGCTGGCTTTTAAACAATCAGGAGAATTCTCCCCCGCTGGGATGGCATTCTGATGACAGGCTGGATCGCGCTGCCATCCAACTTGTCATCCTTCACAGACACTGCAGAGCGCAGGCATTATGGGAACTTCCGATTCCGGTATCCGATATTGTAAAAGTATCGGAATTAAGTATCGGAATTCCGATACCGTGAATATCGGCCGATACCCGATATTACAGTATCGGAATGCTCAACACTAGTCATTATGCCAGAATGTGAGACACTGTAACAGAATGGAGTGCATTGTACCAGGATGAGGGACATTAAACCAGTATGATGGTCATTAAACCAGGATGGGGGGCATTATACCAGGATGGGGACATTATACCAGAATGGGGACACTATACTAGTATGGGGACATTTTACCAAGATGAAGGACTCTATATCAGAATGGGGACAATATATCTGTAGCGTCGGCCTAAAAAAGGGGGGGCCTAAAGGGGGGGATACTGTAGCGTCGGCGTCCCTGCCTCCTGCTAGGCAGGGACGCTGTTCCCCTCACCTCTCCGCTCCGTGCCCGGCGTCTTCCTCCCGCTCTTCTGGCAGCGCGCGCTGCTTCCCGGCCACTGTGCTTAGGGCGCGCGCGCGCTCCCCCTCTCTTAAAGGGGCCGCGCGCGCCGTCCTAAGGAGTCCCCGGCCAATGGCCGGAGGATCTCACCATATATAAGGCACCTCCTCCAAAATGGAGGTGCCCGAGCAATGTTGTTGCAAAGCCTATCAACTCTGCTTCAGCCCTCAGGTCCCGTTACCAGATACCAGCCAGTTACCTGCCAGATTCCTGCTTGATTCCTGCCTGATACCTGTCTATCTGCTTGCATTCCTGCGGTCCGACAGTTTGCCTACCAGCACCTGCCAGTCTGTCTATGGATCAGTCTGCCCGCTCACCTGGGAGCGCCCACCTGCTAGCCTACCTGGAGGCTCTGCCGTCACTTGCCGTGACCACCTGCCAGCCAGCCGTGAGACTCTTACCCGCTCACCTGGGAGCGCTCACCTGCTTCCCGCCTGCTAGCCTACCTGGAGGCTTAGCCGTCACTTGCTGTGACCACCTGCCTGTCCAGAGACTCTTGCCCGCTCACCTGGGAGCGCCCACCTGCTACCTGCCTGCTAGCCTACCTGGAGGCTCTGCTGTCACTTGCTGTGACCACCTGCCTGTCCAGAGACTCTTGCCCGCTCACCTGCTACCCGCCTGCTAGCCTACCTGGAGGCTTAGCCGTCACTTGCTGTGACCACCTGCCTGTCCAGAGACTCTTCCTGTCACTTGCCGTGTCCGTTCTGTCCTTCTACCCTGAGACTGTTCTTGTCACCTGCCGTGTCTACCTTCCCGCCTTCCCTGGGAGCCACCTGCCTCCTTACAAAGACTGCCCCTTTGTATAATAGCTCAGAGATTCCACCTCCCAGACCCGTTACAGTTTTCTCGGGCCATGGAACCCGGTGGCACCCAAACGCCCTCGCTCTCGGACCTATGCCATGAACTGTCCCGTCAGAGGTCCCAACAGGAGTCCATCCTGAGCCACCTGCGTAGTGTTAACTCCCGCCTGGACACACTGACTACCTCTTCGGGACCTGCTTCCAGTCGCACGACTCCTACCCCGGCAGCGTCGCTGCCCATCAATACCATGGCATCTCTTCCCGGTCCCCGCCTCTCCGCCCCGCCTCGTTTTGGCGGAGATCCCAGTCAGGCACGGGGCTTCATTAACCAGTGCACTCTGCACTTCGAACTGTTTGCACACATCTCACGGGGGAGGCGCTGGCTTGGCTAAATCCTCTATGGGAGAGAGGAGACCCCCTGGTGTCCAACCTGCCTGCCTTTCTCACGGCTTTCCGGAAAGTCTTCGACGAACCAGGACGGAAGACCTCATCCGCCTCATCTCTGCTACGCCTCCGCCAAGGAAGTCTCACCGTGGGCCAATATGCCATACGGTTCCGTACCCTTGCTTCGGAGCTTGCCTGGGATAACGACGCCCTGGTGTCCGTCTTCTGGGAGGGTCTGTCCGGCCGTATTAAAGATGAACTCGCCGGTCGGGACATTCCTACCACTCTCGACGACTTAATTACACTTGCCACCCGGATTGACATCTGGTTCCAGGAGTGCACCAAAGAGGCCACCCGTGAGAGGAGGTTTCCACGCCTTGCCCCTACCTTCCAGAGACCCGTCACTTCCTCCGTTACTCCCTAGGCGCACTCACCCGAGCCTATGCAGGTCGACCAGACGAAGATGGTCAAGACCCGTCAAGAATTACGCCGTGCCGAGGGGAGCTGCTTCTACTGTGGCATTAAGGTGCACCGGATCCGTTCCTGCCCGGAGAAGTCGGGAAACGCCTGTGTCTAGGATCGCTCAGAGAGGTCGCCTTAGACAAAAGTAAACCCTCTCCATCTCTGATGCTGTCGGTCTCTATCATCTGCGGGGAGAACCGTTATTTTGAACTGGCTCAAATTGACTCCGGAGCTGCCGGAAATCTCATTTCTCAGTCCCTGGTAGAGAAATACCGCATTCCCACCAAACCTCTGGCTGTACCCTTATCTGTCGCCGCCGTGGATGGGGGCCTCTTACCACATCCCATCCAACTCATCACCGAATCCATAACTCTGCAGGTGGGAATGCTGCACTCTGAGAGCATCTTCTTCCATGTTCTGCCTGGACTCTCTCACGCCCTCTTGCTAGGCCTACCTTGGCTCCAGAGACATGCACCCGTGCTTGATTGGCCGACCGGAGAAGTTCTTCGCTGGGGACAGGACTGCCATAAGACTTGTTTAGTTCCCGTTCATCCTGCTCGTCCTTCTCCTACCCCAGCCAATCTACCCGGCCTACCGGTTCCCTATTGGTCTTTTGCGGACGTCTTTAATAAAAGAGAAGCAGAGACATTACCCCTCATAGACCATACGACTGCCCAATTGACCTGACGCCCGGCGCTACTCCTCCCTGTGGGCGTATTTACCCTTTGTCCGCTGCTGAGACCCGGTCCATGTCTGAATATATTGAGGAGAATCTGGCCCGGGGATTTATCCGGAAATCTACCTCCCCGGCGGGAGCAGGCTTCTTCTTCGTCAAAAAGAAGGACGGCTCACTCCGTCCCTGTATAGACTATAGAGGCCTTAACCAGATCACAGTGAAAAATAAATACCCCCTTCCGCTCATTCCTGAATTATTTGACCGTCTGAGGGGGGCTAGAATCTTCACCAAACTGGACCTCCGTGGGGTGTATAATCTGGTCCGTATCCATCAGGGGGATGAATGGAAGACGGCATTCAACACCCGGGACGGCCACTATGAATACCTTGTAATGCCCTTCGGTCTCTGTAACGCTCCCACCGTCTTTCAAGAGTTGGTCAATGACATTTTCCGTGACCTTCTCTACTCCTGCGTGGTGGTCTACCTGGACGACATCTTGGTCTTCTCTCCGGATCTTCTCACTCACTGGAAGGACGTTCGTCAGGTCCTGCTCAGGCTCAGGCAGAACCACCTCTACGCTAAATATGAGAAGTGCCTCTTTGAGCAGACCTCTCTTCCGTTTCTGGGCTACATAATCTCTCAGACCGGCCTACGAATGGATCCTGAGAAACTGTCTGCCATCCAGAAGTGGCCCCGACCAGAGGGGTTGAAGGCTATTCAGCGGTTCCTGGGCTTCGCCAACTACTACCGCCTCTTCATTCCGCACTTCTCTTCCCGGACTGCCCCTATCTCTGCGCTCACCCGTAAGGGCGCTAATCCCAGAGAATGGCCGCCCGAAGCAGAGGAGACCTTCCTTTCCTTAAAACAAGCTTTCTCCTCCGCTTCTGTGCTGCATCGTCCGGACGGCAACAAACAATTCTTCCTAGAGGTTGACGCTTCCTCTTCCGGAGCCGGAGTGGTACTTACCCAAAAGTCGTCTTCCGGAAGAATGGTAACCTGCGGCTTCTTCTCCAAACTCTTCTCCTCTTCTGAGCGCAATTATTCCATAGGAGACCGAGAATTATTGGCCATTAAGCTGGCACTGGAGGAGTGGCGTTACCTGCTCGAGGGGGCTCTTCACCCGGTAATTATTTACACGGACCACAAGAACTTAGCTTAACTCCAGAGCGCCCAGAGACTTAACCCCCGCCAAGCCCGGTGGTTCTTGTTCTTCGCCCGCTTTGATTTCATTCTTCATTTTCGCCCGGCAGACAAAAACATCAAAGCTGATGCCTTTTCCCGATCCTTTTTGGTCTCTGATCTTGAGGAGGAGCCTAAGCACATCATCGACCCCGCCAGAGTAATGCAGGTGGCCCCCGTGAATCTAAATCCTCTTCCACCCGGAAAGACGTTCGTAACAGTATCTGATCGTGAGAAGGTCCTACACTGGGGACACTCGTCTAAGCTAGCTGGCCACGCTGGTCAGAAGAAGACCCTCCAGCTTATTACCCGGCATTACTGGTGGCCTACCCTGCACAAGGACGTAATAGATTTTGTTTCTGCCTGTGTGTCCTGCGCCTGCAACAAAGTTCCGAGACACCTGCCAGCCGGCCGCCTCCTTCCTCTTCCTGTACCTGCTGCCCCGTGGCAACATATATCTATGGACTTTATAACGGACCTCCCTGTCTCTGCCGGTTGTACGGTCATTTGGGTGGTCGCTGACCGCTTTTCTAAGATGGCTCACTTCGTTCCCCTGCCGGGTCTCCCGTTTGCATCCGAGTTGGCTAAAGACTTTATGCATCATATTTTCCGTCTTCATGGTCTTCCTCTCCACATTGTATCCGACCGAGGGGTTCAGTTCACCTCTCACTTTTGACGAGCCATGTGTAAATTGCTGGGAGTCACCTTGGACTTTTCTTCTGCTTATCACCCACAGTCCAACGGTCAGGTAGAACGGATCAACCAAAATTTAACCAGTTACCTCCGGCACTTTATTAATGCTCACCATTCCGACTGGGTGGATCTTTTACCGTGGGCCGAATTTTCCTACAATAATCACGAGAGCGAAGTTTCCTCCAAATCTCCGATTTTTGTAGTCTACGGTCAGCATCCTCGGATCCCGTTTCCCGTCTCCACCTCGGTGGACAACCCGGCTGCGGAATCTTTTGTTAGCGAATTTTCCTCCATTTGGGAGAGTACCAGATTCGCACTTCTTCAGTCTTCCGAGCGGATGAAAAAACAGGCTGACAAAAGACGTCTGGATCCACCTCAATTCCGTCCTGGAGATAAAGTCTGGCTCTCGTCCAAATATGTCCGGCTCAAGATTCCTTCTTACAAGTTAGGGCCTCAGTTCATCGGCCCACTGGAAGTTATCAAGCAAATCAACCGGGTGGCCTATAAATTGAAACTCCCGGCCAACTTGCGGATCCCTAACTCCTTCCATGTATCTCTACTCAAACCCGTGGTACTTAACTCTTTTTCCAAGTCGACAGGTACGCCTCCTGCTCCGGTTTCCGCTGAAGACGAGTTTGAGGTAGAGAACATTCTAGCCACCAAAAGGGTAAGAGGAAAGACCTTTATTCTAGTGGATTGGAAAGGGTTTGGTCCTGAGGAGAGAACATGGGAGCCCCGGGAGAACATCCATGCCCCTCTCATCCTTGATAAGTTTCTCTCTGGCCTAAAAAGGGGGGGCCTAAAGGGGGGGATACTGTAGCGTCGGCGTCCCTGCCTCCTGCTAGGCAGGGACGCTGTTCCCCTCACCTCTCTGCTCCGTGCCCGGCGTCTTCCTCCCGCTCTGCTGGCAGCGCGCGCTGCTTCCCGGCCACTGTGCTTAGGGCGCGCGCGCGCGCTCCCCCTCTCTTAAAGGGGCCGCGCGCGCCGTCCTAAGGAGCCCCCGGCCAATGTTCGGAGGATCTCACCATATATAAGGCACCTCCTCCAAAATGGAGGTGCCCGAGCAATGTTGCTGCAAAGCCTATCAACTCTGCTTCAGCCCTCAGGTCCCGTTACCAGATACCAGCAAGTTACCTGCCAGATTCCTGCTTGATTCCTGCCTGATACCTGTCTATCTGCTTGCTTTCCTGCGGTCCGACAATCTGCCTACCAGCACCTGCCAGTCTGTCTATGGATCAGTCTGCCCGCTCACCTGCTACCTGCCTGCTAGCCTACCTGGAGGCTCTGCCGTCACTTGCCGTGACCACCTGCCAGCCAGCCGTGAGACTCTTACCCGCTCACCTGGGAGCGCTCACCTGCTTCCTGCCTGCTAGCCTACCTGGAGGCTTAGCCGTCACTTGCTGTGACTACCTGCCTGTCCAGAGACTCTTGCCCGCTCACCTGGGAGCGCCCACCTGCTACCTGCCTGCTAGCCTACCTGGAGGCTCAGCTGTCACTTGCTGTGACCACCTGCCTGTCCAGAGACTCTTCCCCGCTCACCTGGGAGCGCCAACCTGCTACCTGCCTGCTAGCCTACCTGGAGGCTCAGCTGTCACTTGCTGTGACCACCTGCCTGTCCAGAGACTCTTGCCCGCTCACCTGGGAGCGCCCACCTGCTACCTGCCTGCTAGCCTACCTGGAGGCTCTGCCGTCACTTGCTGTGACCACCTGCCTGTCCAGAGACTCTTGCCCGCTCACCTGGGAGCGCTCACCTGCTACCCGCCTGCTAGCCTACCTGGAGGCTTAGCTGTCACTTGCTGTGACCACCTGCCTGTCCAGAGACTCTTGCCCGCTCACCTGGGAGCTCTCACCTGTTACCTGCCTGCTAGCCTACCTGGAGGTTCTGCTGTCACTTGCCGTGACCACCCGCCTGTCAAGAGACTGTTCCCGTCACTTGCCGTGTCCGTTCTGTCCTTCTACCCTGAGACTGTTCTTGTCACCTGCCGTGTCTACCTTCCCACCTTCCCTGGGAGCCACCTGCCTCCTTACAAAGACTGCCCCTTTGTATAATAACTCAGAGGTTCCACCTCCCAGACCCGTTACAATATCAGAATGGGGACAATATACCAAAATACCAATATACCAATATACTGATATTGATAACCCATTCCCAGGATGGCAGCTCAGTAGATACCATACCAGGATGGGGGACATTATGCCAGAATGGTTACATTATGCCAGAATGGGGACATTATATCAGAATTAGGTCATTATGCCAGAATGTGAGACACTGTAACAGAATGGAGTGCATTGTACAAGGATGGGGGACATTAAACCAGGGCGAGGGACATTAAACCAGTATGATGGTCATTAAACCAGGATGGGGACATTATACCAGAATGGGGACACTATACTAGTATGGGGACATTTTACCAAGATGAAGGACACTATCAGAATGGGGACAATATATCAGAATGGGGACAATATACCAGGAAGGGGGACATTAACTCAAAATGGGGACATTATATCAGAATGGGGAAATTATACCAGAATTGGGGACATTATGTCAGAATAAGGAACACTATACCAGAATGGGGTACACCATACCCGGATGGGTGACACTATATCAGAATGGGGACATTATATCACAATGATGATGTTATACCAGGATGGGGGGACAATATATCACAATGATGATATTATACCAGTATGGGGGATATTATAGCAGCATGGGGGTCATTATGCCAGAACTGGAGATACTATACCAGGATGTGGGGCATTATACCAGCTTTGGGAGCATTACACCAGCATGGGGGATATTATACCAGGTTAGAGACATTATACCGGGGGATGGTGAGTATGTATGTGTGTATGTGTGTGTGTGTGTATGTATGTGTATGTGTATGTGTGTGTGTGTTTGTGTGTGTGTGGGCAGATGTCATTGTGCGATGTCTGCGTGTGTGTGTGTGTAGGCAGATGTCATTGTGTGATGTCTGTTTGTGTGTGTGTGTAGGCAGATGTCATTGTGTGATGTCTGTTTGTGTGTGTGTGTAGGCAGATGTCATTGTGCGATGTCTGCGTGTGTGTGTGTAGGCAGATGTCATTGTGTGATGTCTGTTTGTGTGTGAGTGTGGGCAGATGTCATTGTGTGATGTCTGTTTGTGTGTGTGTGTGTATGTGGGCAGATGTCATTGTGTGATGTCTGTGTGTGTATGTGTGTGTGTGTGGGCAGATGTCACTGTGTGATGTCTGTGTGTGTGTGGGCAGATGTAATTGTGTGATGTCTGTTTGTATGTGTGTGTGTGTGTGTGTGTGGGCAGATGTCATTGTGTGATGTCTGTTTGTGTGTGTGTGTGTGGGCAGATGTAATTGTGTGATGTCTGTTTGTATGTGTGTGTGTGTGTGTGTGTAGGCAGATGTCATTGTATGATGTCTGTTTGTGTGTGTGTGTGTAGGCAGATGTCATTGTATGATGTCTGTTTGTGTGTGTGTGTGTGGGCAGATGTCATTGTGTGATGTCTATGTGTGTGTGTGTGTGTGGGCAGATGTCATTGTGTGATGTCTGTGTGTGTGTGTGTGTGTGGGCAGATGTCATTGTGTGATGTCTGTTTGTGTGTGTGTGTGGGCAGATGTCATTGTGTGATGTCTGTTTGTGTGTGTGTGTGTTTGTGTGTGTGTGGGCAGATGTCATTGCGTGATGTCTGTGTGTGTGTGTGTGTGTGGGCAGATGTCATTGTGTGATGTCTGTTTGTGTGTGTGTGTGTTTGTGTGTGTGTGGGCAGATGTCATTGCGTGATGTCTGTGTGTGTGTGTGTGTGTGTGGGCAGATGTCATGGTGTGATGACTGTTTGTATGTGTGTGTGGGCAGATGTCATTGTGTGATGTGTGTGTGTGTGTGGGCAGATGTCATTGTGTGATGTCTGTTTGTATGTGTGTGTGTGTGTGGGCAGATGTCATTGTGTGATGTCTGTTTGTGTGTGTGTGTGAGCAGATGTCATTGTGCGATGTCTGCGTGTGTGTGTGTGGGCAGATGTCATTGTGTGATGTCTGTTTGTGTGTGTGTGTGTGTGTGTGTGTGTAGGCAGATGTCATTGTGTGATGTCTGTTTGTGTGTGTATGTGTGTGTGTGTGTAGGCAGATGTCATTGTGTGATGTCTGTTTGTGTGTCTGTGGGCAGATGTCATTGTGTGATGTCTGTTTGTATGTGTGTGGGGGGGCAGATATCATTGTGTGATGTCTGTTTGTGTGTGTGTGGGCAGATATGATTGTGTGATGTCTGTTTATATGTATTTTTGTGTTTTAAATGTGTTTATGCGTGTATGTATATGTCTGTATATGTTTGTGTGTGTGCGTGACTGCGTGCGGCCACCTGCTGAGTATAGTTGGCGCCGTGCAGCCTCCTGCTGTATCTGGGGGGGGCGCCGTGCGGCCCCCCGCTGTGTATAGATGGCTACGTGCGGCCCCCCGCTGTGTATAGATGGCTACGTGTGGCCCCTCTCTGTGTATAGATGGCGCCGTGCGGCCCTCCGCCGTGTATTGATGGCGCCGTGCGGCCCCCTGCTGTGTAGAGATGGCGCTGTGCGGCTCCCCGCTGTGTATAGATGGCTACGTGCGGCCTCCCGCTGAGTATAGATGGCGCTGTGCGGCCTCCTGCCGTCTCTGGGGGGGCACCGTGCGGCCTCCCGCTGTGTATAGATGGCTACGTGCGGCCTCCCGCTGAATATAGATGGCGCTGTGCGGCCTCCTGCTGTCTCTGGGGGGGCGCCATGCGGCCTCCTGCTGTGTATAGATGGCACCATGCGGCCTCCCGCTGAGTATAGATGGCGCTGTGCGGCCCCCTGCTGTGTAGAGATGGCGTTGTGCGGCTCCCCGCTGTGTATAGATGGCTACGTGCGGCCTCCCGCTGAGTATAGATGGCGCTGTGCGGCCTCCTGCTGTCTCTGGGGGGGCACCGTGCGGCCTCCCGCTGTGTATAGATGGCTACGTGCGGCCTCCCGCTGAATATAGATGGCGCTGTGCGGCCTCCTGCTGTCTCTGGGGGGCGCCATGCGGCCTCCCGCTGTGTATAGATGGCTACGTGCGGCCTCCCGCTGAGTATAGATGGCGCTGTGCGGCCTCCTGCTGTCTCTGGGGGGGGCGCCATGCGGCCTCCCGCTGTGTATAGATGGCTACGTGCGGCCTCCCGCTGAGTATAGATGGCGCTGTGCGGCCTCCTGCTGTCTCTGGGGGGGGCGCTGTGCGGCATCTATACTCAGCAGAAGGCCACACGTAGCCATCTATACACGTATACTCAGCAGGAGGCCGCACGTAGCCATCTATACGGTGCCATCTATACACAGCGGGAGGCTGCACGTAGCCATCTATACACAGCGGGAGGCATCACGGCACCATCTATACACAGCGGGAGGCCGCACGGCGCCATCTATACACAGCGGGAGGCCGCACGGCGCCATCTATACACAGCGGGAGGCCGCACGGCGCCATCTATACACCGCGGGAGTCTCAGTGCTTTGCAAGAGCAGTCAATAAATTCTGCTTGACTAATTCTGAGCACCATAAAGTCTGGTTCGCTTCTAACCTGCTGTCTTCATTGTCAGCTTGCTGAATTCTAACTCATTTACTGTCATTCGAGACGATGCCTTTGCTGGTCTCTTTCACCTTGAATACCTGTAAGTGCTCCACTTAATGTCATATTTTTGATTCTGTTCTTCTTCATCTTTTGGCATGTGCAATTGTATGAGCAAGTATTCATATGAATTTATGACCTACTTAAACATTCGAGGACCTTAAATTTTATTCAATCAAATTTTTTTCCAGTTTAAAACTATGGGACATATATGTGCCTTGGTCCTCAAAGGGTTTTTAAAGGGGCTGCAAACATAAATACGAAAAAAATAATTCAATTAGTACTTTTTGTGTTCATTTAATTTTTATTTGAAGTCCATTTTTTTATATACCTTGAAATTAAGCCCTACCCCATGGAATGAAGCCCTACCTACATGACATCTGAGAGCTACATGGATCCCGCTTGTGAGGTGCCTGTCCGTCACTACTATTCAGTTTTAGGGTCCACTCACTAAGCCATATATTCTCTCATGCAAGAGAATACGGCCAATTATGCTAATGACACTCGGCTCAAACTCTGTCAGAGCTTCAACTGAGTGTGATCCGATTCCCTCGCAGCACAGATATGGAGAAGATGGAGAACTTACTTTCTCCATCTTCTCCATAGTCTCTGTGAGTGTTCATCAGACGGCACTTGGATGACATCCGAGTGCAGTCTAATGTTTTACGTGCACCCATAGACTTGTATGGGTGCACATGGTCCGAATATCGAATGAGATTATTTTCTCATGCCGATAATCGCAGATCTGCACTGTCCCATAGTATAACATAGGGCAGAGTCCTATCCGATAAAACATCACATAGCATTCGGCCGTGTTATACGACAGTGTGAGCGAGCCCTTAGAGTCGAGGAATATTTACATGCAGATGATGATATTACTCTCCCAGTGTATATTTTTTTAGGCGAGTTCATAGTAAATGCTTTGCCTTTTTGACATGTGATCAACTAAAGAACAAGAAAGATTTAGGACCTCCTCTATAGAGAAACGGATAATAGTTTGGAGGACTTGCATGTCCTTTTTTATTTATTATGAGAAAATCATAAAAGATCCCATTTTTTAACCATGCTGTGACTTTCTGCTGAGGGAGAGGGAGAGAGCTGCCCTATTCAGAGTCTGTAATAAGACCTACTGACAAAAGTGTTGAAGATACAGTCTAATGTGAATTAACAATGAAAAAAAGTTAATTTCACAAATGGCTTGTATTTTTTTTAATACAAACTTTTTTGTCTTTACAGCTCCTTTAAAGGGAATCTATCATCAGGTTTTTGCCACCTAATCTGAGAGCAGCATAATGTAGGGTTAGAGGCACTGATTCCAGTAATGTGTCATTTACTGGGCTGCTTAGTGTTGTTTTGATAAAATCATTGATTTGTCAGAAGGTAATTATCACTAGATGACTAGTAAGTTCTGTAGGACCCCACCCCCATCACTGATCAGTAGGTTTCTGTGTACACTGACCATGGGCAGAAAGCTGCCAATCAGTGGTGTGGGTGGGGCTATACAGAGCGCAGCATTCAGAGAGCTGCTAGATCTGCAGCAGATGAAACGGTGATTTTCTCAAAATGACAACAAGCAGCTGAAAAAGTGACACATCGCTGGAATCAGGGTATCTGCCCCAATATTGTGCTGCTCTCAGATGAGGCAGCACAATTAATATTGTGCCAAATTAATTTCCCGTGAACTATCACATGATCTATCACAGGGGATCATGTGACATGTCACGTGATAAATCAGGTGTGGAGGGGGGGGCCCGCGCCTTCTAAACTGCCCGGGGCCCTTGCTACTCTTAATCCACCCCTGGATGTGGAAGATATGGCTTTTTCGCCACAATTCTGCTATGAAGACCACTTCTGGCCAGTCTTCTCTGAACAGTAGATGAGTGAAGCTGAGTCCCACTGGTTGCTGCCAGTTCTGAGCTGATGGCACTGCTGGACATCTTCCGCTTTTGAAGGAAAGTAACCATAATGTGTCATACATCTGCTGCACTAAGTTTCCTTGGCCGACCACTGCATCTACTGACCTCAACGTTGCACATTTTCTTGTGCTTCTTCATAAGTGCTTGAATGACACATCTTGAACCCTCAATCTGCTTTGAAATTTGTGCCTTAGAGCAGTGGTCCCCAACCTTTTTTGCACCAGGGACCGGCTTGAAGCAAGATCATTTTTCCATGGCCCAGCAAGGAGGGGGTGGGGTGGGCGGGGCTTTGGTCATATGGGGGCGGGGTAATGGAGGGATTTGGAGTTTAGTGCATACTTATCATATAGTGTAGACCAGGTCCCCGCCAGGAGCTATGCCAGGAGCCCCACATAATGTGCTGTGCCAGGAGCCGCATCACTGAGGCCCCATCACGCCCTGCAGCAGGACAGGGCAGCTGTCCTGACAGCTGCTGTTCAGCTGCATTTACTTCATCCCAGGGGCGGACACAGACTGTAGTGGGCCCCTGTGCAAGAAATTTTTGGGGGCCCCCGCCCGCCCTTCATAAGGCAACAAAGTTATGTAAACATAACCCCCACCCATGTGCATCTCTCACCCCCCCATGTGCAGCTCACCCCCCGTGCATCTCTCATCCCCCTCCGTGCATCTCTCATCCCCCTCCGTGCATCTCTCATCCACCCCCCGTGCATCTCTCATCCCCTCCGTGCATCTCTCACTCCCCCGTGCATCTCTCATCTCTCCCCTCCCCCATGTGCATCTCTCATATCTCCCCTCCCCCCATGTGCATCTCTCATCTCTCCCCTCCCCCATGTGCATCTCTCATCTCTCCCCCCCATGTGCATCTCTCATCTCTCCCCTCCCCCCCATGTGCATCTCTCATCTCTCATCTCTCCCCTCCCCCCCATGTGCATAGAATCATAGAATCATAGAATGGTAGAGTTGGAAGGGACCTCCTGGGTCATCTGGTCCAACCCCCTGCTCAAAGCAGGATTCACTAGATCATCTCAGACAGATGTCTGTCCAGCCTCTGTTTGAAGACGTCCATTGAAGGGGAACTCACCACCTCTCGTGGCAGCCTGTTCCACTCATTAATCACCCTAACTGTCAAAAAGTTTTTTCTAATATCTAATCTGTGTCTCCTCCCATTTAGTTTCATCCCATTGCTTCTAGTCTTTCCTTGTGCAAATGAGAATAAAGATGATCCTTCTACAATGTGACAGCCCTTGACATATTTGTAGACAGCTATTAAGTCTCCTCTCAGTCTTCTTTTTTGCAAGCTAAACATTCCCAAATCCTGCAACCGTTCCTCATAGGACATGGTTTGCAGACCAGTCACCATTCTGGTCGCTCTTCTCTGAACTTGCTCCAGTTTGTCTATGTCTTTTTTAAAATGTGGTGCCCAAAACTGTACACAGTATTCCAGATGAGGTCTGACCAAAGAGGAGTAAAGACCGATAATGACTTCACGTGATCTAGACTGTATGCTTCTGTTAATACATCCCAGAATTGTATTTGCCTTTTTTGCTGCTGCATCACACTGTTGACTCATGTTTAGTCTATGATCTATTAGTATACCTAAGTCTTTTTCACATGTACTGTTGCTTAGCTCTATTCCTCCCATTCTGTATATGCTTTTTTCATTTTTATTGCCCAGATGTAGTACTTTGCATTTTTCCCTGTTAAAAACCATTCTGTTGGTTGCTGCCCACTGCTCCAGTTTATTTAGGTCTTTTTGAATCCTCTCTCTCTCTTCTCTAGTATTAGCTATCCCTCCTAGCTTTGTGTCATCAGCAAATTTAATCAGTTTACCCTCAATTCCTTCATCTAAATCATTGATAAAGATGTTGAACAATACAGGTCCCAGGACGGAGCCCTGTGGTACCCCACTTGAGACATTCATCCAGCTGGATGTGAAGCCATTTACAACCACCCTTTGAGTCCGATCACTAAGCCAGTTATGAATCCACCTAACAGTTGCCTGGTCCATTGCATACTTGGTCATTTTTTCAATAAGGATGGTGTGAGATACTTTGTCAAATGCTTTGCTGAAGTCAAGATATACTATATCTACAGCATTTCCCTGATCCACCCAGTCAGTGATTCTGTCATAGAAGGAAATTAAGTTAGTCTGACATGACTTGTTAGTTACAAACCCATGCTGACTCTGGTTAATCACTTCATTCTTATCCATGTACTTACATACATGTTGTTTAATAATTTGTTCAAAGATCTTTCCTGGTATAGAAGTCAGACTCACCGGCCTATAGTTCCCTGGGTCCACCTTCTTCCCCTTTTTGAAGATAGGAACAACATTTGCTCTTCTCCAGTCTTCTGGGACTTCTCCTGTTCTCCAAGAATTTTCAAAGATTATGGAGAGTGGTTCTAAAATTTCTTCTACGATCTCCTTCAGTACTCTGGGGTGTAATTCATCTGGACCTGGAGACTTGAACTCATTTATGTTAGCTAAATATTCCCTCACAATCTTTCTGTGCATCTCTCATCTCTCCCCTCCCCCCCATGTGGATCTCTCATCTCTCCCCTCCCCCATGTGCATCTCTCATCTCTCCCCTCCGACCATGTGCATCTCCCATTCCCCCCACTCCTAGTTAATTGTATTTAAAAAAAAATAAAACTTGTTATACTTACCCCCATGCGATCCCTGCAGAATCCTGGCGCTCGTCCAAATTGCTGACACCAGGTTCTCCTGCCTTCCGGTCATGTGACGGCGCCGTCACATGACCTGAAGTCAGAGGAATTATGAGATGTCCTGGACCCGGCGCTTTGCATGGGGCCGGGGGCACCATGAGGAGAGAGACGCATAAGAGGGGGGCTCCGAGGGGGCTCCTACCGGCCGGGCCCCATACTGGAGTCAGGGCAGTCATGCCCTGATGGCAGCCCTGCTGGAGGCTGGAGGGGCCCCCTCTCCCTCGGGGTCCCCGTTCAATGAACCAGCTGCACGGGCGGTAGTTCCGCCCCTGCTTCATCCTGCTTCAGGACCTGTGGTGACATCACAGTTATGTACCTTGATGTCATCACAGGTCCTCTACAGGTCTACCCTGCGGGAGTCTAGAACAGCGGGCAGCATCCACCCCACACAGTGTGCTCTGAGCCACCGCAGACCAGAGCACACTGTCAATGTTTAGTGATTGTCTGTGACGGTGCCGCGGACCGGCTGAAAAACCCCAACGGCCCGGTCCTGGTCCGCGGACCGGGGGTTGGGGACCTCTGCCTTAGAGACCTTGCTGATGTAGTATAACTTCCTTGTGTATTCTTGCTCAGTCTTGCCATGGTGTATGACCAGACACCTGACTGTATTATTACAAAATCCCTGACTTTGCGCAGGTGTACCTAGAAGAATTGACGCTGTTTTAAAGTGAAAAGTTGGTCACACCAAATATTGATTGGATCTAGATTTTTCGTTTGTTCATTCACTTGTATTTTGTTAATTGATTAAATAAATCATTAACATTTCTATTTTTGTTGCGTTCTTACTTTACAGCATTTTTTCTACACCTTTCTAAAAATTATTTTTATGTGATTGTGTCTTTTATTTGCTCATTAATAATCTGATATATCTTTTGGTATTTTGTGTATAGTTGTTTTTTTGCTGTTGGGGTAAATTGTAGGATATTGATTTCAGAGTGGTTTCCTGATCCTTTGATTGTAGGAATGAGTGGTATATATGTGCTAATAAATTAGGACAAAACATAGGAAATTTAGGAAAAAACTGAACATCTCAGCAGTAATAACATGCTGATTGTGATGTCATGAAGATGACTTGAATTTCCACCAATCAGAGATCAGCATGTTTCAGGTCACCCAGATAGAACAGTCCATGAAACATGAGTCACGGCCACTGTGAGGTCATAATGCTGATTAGAATTTCCACCAGTCAGAAAACAGAACCGCCCAGAAGAACCACCCAGGAGGTATGAGTCATCGCCACTGTGAGGTCATAATGCTGACCAATCACAGAGCAGCCACACCCAGATTTTCCACCAATCAGAGAGCAGCCACACCCAGATTTTCCACCAATCAGAGATCAGCAGTGGGTATAAATAGCCGCTACCACCTGCCCGGCTTAGCCTTGCACTGGTTGGGTCTCTCTTTTTTTCTCTCTCTTGGTATCTCCCGGTATCTCTCCCTCCCCTCTCTCTTCTCTCTCTCTCCCTTTGACCCAACGGCCCTCTTAAGGGCTACCCCAAATGTGTAAAAGATAGAACCAATATTTGTGTTGCTTGTCCCTTTTATGAGCCTGTGATTAACCCCTTCCCACTCTTTGCCATATATATATATATTATATACATAGTATGTGCAGGTGGGCCTTAAAGGGAATTTCCAGGACAAACATATTGATGGCCTATCCCCTGGTTAGCTCATTAATATTAGATTTGTGGGGGTCCGGCACGTGGCACCCCCACTACTCAGTTGTTTGAAACTCTGGCAGAGGTCAGATGTAAACATTGTTGTGGAGCTGAACATCACAGCTCTGGTCACTGTGTAGTGGCTGCTCCCTGGTGCTGCAGATCAGCTCCTATTACATGAATATTAGCTGACTTGTAGGACCCACAGTACAGTGAATGGAGCAGTGATGTTCAGATCTTCAAACTATTTACATCTGAGCTTTGCAAACAAGTGATGGGTAGAGCCAGTGCCGCGTGTCGGAGCCCACCGATATGATATTGATAACCCATCCCCAGGATGGCAGCTCAGTAGATACCATACCAGGATGGGGTCATTATGCCAGAATGGTTACATTATACCAGAATGGGGACATTATATCAGAATTAGGTCATTATGCCAGAATGTGAGACACTGTAACAGAATGGAGTGCATTTTACCAGGATGGGGGACATTAAACCAGGGCGAGGGACATTAAACCAGTATGATGGTCATTAAACCAGGATGGGGGGCATTATACCAGGATGGGGACATTATACCCGAATGGGGACACTATACTAGTATGGGGACATTTTACCAAGATGAAGGACACTATATCAGAATGGGGACAATATATCAGAATGGGGACAATATACCAGGAAGGGGGACATTAAATCAAAATGGAGACATTATATCAGAATGGGGACATTATATCAGAATGGGGAAATTATACCAGAATTGGGGACATTATACCAGAATAAGGGACACTATATCAGAATGGGGTACACCATACCCGGATGGGTGACACTATATCAGAATGGGGACATTATATCACAACGATGATATTATACCAGGATGGGGGACATTATATCACAATGATGATATTATACCAGTATGGGGGATATTATAGCAGCATGGGGGACATTATGCCAGAACTGGAGATACTATACCAGGATGTGGGGCATTATACCAGCTTTGGGGACATTATAGCAGAATTGGGAGCATTACACCAGCATGGGGGATATTATACCAGGTTAGAGACATTATACCAAAATGGGGACAATATATCAGAATGGGGACACTATACCTGGATCGAGACATTAAACCAGAATGAAGGAAATGATGCCAGAATGGGGACATTACCAGATAGGGGCACAGGTGGGGGAAAATGTTATAGCATAAGGCCCAGCATGTGGGAGATTATTACAAGAAGGAGCCAGGATGGGGGACATTACTACATAGGGAGAGAACACATATACTGTATCTTTATAGGATCCAGAACGCTACAAGGGCCCATACATTTGACCAACATGCAGATGGGGGCCTATCAGACTCTAGTTACTCCACTGGGTGGGACCAGATTATTTCCAGGACTCCTTGTTCTTTACATTGAAGATAATTCTTAATGACATTGGCTGTACGGTTGGGGTTGTTGTTCTGCTGAAGAAAACATTTGGATCCAATCAGACACCTCCTTCATGATATTGCATGATGGATAAGTATCTGCCTCTATATCTCAGCATTGAGGGAACCAATAATTCTGACCCAATTTCCACCTCCATTTGCTGAACTGCAGCCCCAAACTTACAGGACCCTCCACTGTGCTTATGCATCACTATTGCCCACAGACACTCATTATTGTACTGCTCTCCAGCCCTTCAGTGAACAAAATCTCTTCTGTAATAACAACATTTTTCATATTTTGACTCAACCGTCCAGAGCACATCCTGCCAATTTTCTACACCCTGGTTCCTCTGTTTTAATGCATAGTTGAGTCACTTGGACTTGTTTTGATTTGAAAGATATGGCTTTTTCGCCACAATTTTGCTATGAAGACCACTTCTGGCCAGTCTTCTCTGAACAGTAGATGAGTGAAGCTGAGTCCCATTGGTTGCTGCCAGTTCTGAGCTGATGGCACTGCTAGACATCTTCCGCTTTTGAAGGAAAGTAACCATAATGTGTCATACATCTGCTGCACTAAGTTTCCTTGGCCGACCACTGCATCTACTGACCTCAACGTTGCACATTTTCTTGTGCTTCTTCATAAGTGCTTGAATGACACATCTTGAACCCTCAATCTGCTTTGAAATTTGTGCCTTAGAGACCTTGCTGATGTAGTATAACTTCCTTGTGTATTCTTGCTCAGTCTTGCCATGGTGTATGACCAGACACCTGACTGTATTATTACAAAATCCCTGACTTTGCGCAGGTGTACCTAGAAGAATTGATGCTGTTTTAAAGTGAAAAGTTGGTCACACCAAATATTGATTGGATCTAGATTTTTCGTTTGTTCATTCACTTGTATTTTGTTAATTGATTAAATAAATCATTAACATTTCTATTTTTGAAGCGTTCTTACTTTACAGCATTTTTTCTACACCTTTCTAAAAACTATTTTTATGTGATAGTGTCTCTTATTTGCTCATTAATAATCTGATATATATTTTGGTATTTTGTGTATAGTTGTTTTTTTGCTGTTGGGGTAAATTGTAGGATATTGATTTCAGAGTGGTTTCCTGATCCTTTGATTGTAGGAATGAGTGATATATATGTGCTAATAAATTAGGACAAAACTTAGGAAATTTAGGAAGAAACTGAACATCTCAGCAGTAATAACATGCTGATTGTGATGTCATGAAGATGACTTGAATTTCCACCAATCAGAGATCAGCATGTTTCAGGTCACCCAGATAGAACAGTCCATGAAACATGAGTCACGGCCACTGTGAGGTCATAATGCTGATTAGAATTTCCACCAGTCAGAAAACAGAACCACCCAGAAGAACCACCCAGGAGGTATGAGTCATCGCCACTGTGAGGTCATAATGCTGACCAATTACAGAGCAGCCACACGCAGATTTTCCGCCAATCAGAGAACAGCCACATCCAGATTTTCCACCAATCAGAGATCAGCAGTGGGTATAAATAGCCGCTGCCGCCTGCCCGGCTTAGCCTTGCACTGGTTGGGTCTCTCTTTTTTTCTCTCTCTTGGTATCTCCGGGTATCTCTCCCTCCCCTCTCTCTTTTCTCTCTCTCTCTCTTTGACCCAACGGCCCTCTTAAGGGCTACCCCAAATGTGTAAAAGATAGAACCAATATTTGTGTTGTTTGTCCGTTTTATGAGCCTGTGATTAACCCCTTCCCACTCTTTGCCATATATATATATATTATATACGTAGTATGTGCAGGTGGGCCTTAAACGGAATTTCCAGGACAAACATATTGATGGCCTATCCCCTGGTTAGCTCATTAATATCAGATTTGTGGGGGTCCGGCACGTGAGACCTCCACTACTCAGTTCAAACTATTTACATCTGAGCGTTGCAAACAACTGATGGGTAGAGCTAGCGCTGCGTGTCGGAGCCCACCGATCTGATATTGAAAACCCATCCCCAGGATGGCAGCTCAGTAGATACCATACCAAGATGGGGGACATCAGTGGCGTACCGCCAATGGCGGCAGGCCACGTGACTGCTATGGGGCCCCTGGGCGCCCCATAGCAGTCCAGGGGCGGACATACCGCTGCCGGTGCAGCTGCGCCGGGGGGGCCGCCAGTGCAGCTGCTCCCTGCCAGCGGCGGGCAGGGAGCGATCCCTGCAGCTCCGCTGCTGACAGGAGGAGAATGGCAGCGGCGCTGAAGGGATTCCTCCTCTGCTTCCTCCCTGACCTAGGAGCGCGCAGCTTGATGATGTCATCATACTGCGTGCGCCTGGGTTAGGTAGGAAGCTGCCGGCAACCAGGAGAATGCTGCAGGGGAGCGAGCTGAGGTAAGTTGTTGTTTTTTGGGTTTTTTTTTACCGCTGGGGAGGGGAGGTGGGGAGAGCAATTCTGGGATGGTGGGGCTGAGGAGAGAAATAATGGGTCTGGGGAGAGAAATTATGGGATGGTGGGGCTGGGGAGAGCAATAATGGGTCTGGGGAGAGAAATTATGGGATGGTGGGGCTGGGCAGAGCAATAATGGGGCTTATGGGGTTGGGGAGAGGAATGATGGGGCTGGGGAGAGGAATGATGGGGCTGCGAAGAGCAATAATGGGGCTCATGGGGCTGGGCAGAGCAATGATGGGGTTAAGGAGAGCAAGGATGGGGCTGGGGAGAGCAATGATGGGGCTTATGGGGCTTGGGAGAGCAATGATGGGGCTGGGGAGAGCAATGATAGGGATGGTGGGGCTGGGGAGAGAAATGATGGGGCTGGAGAGAGCAATGATGGGATTGGTGGGGCTGGGGAGAGCAAATATGGTGATGGGGGCTGGGGAGAGCAATGGTGGGGATGGGGGGGCTGGGGAGAGCAATGATGGGGATGGTGGAGATGGGGAGAGCAGTGAACAATGATGGGGATAGTGGGGCTGGGGAGAGCAATGATGGGGATAGTGGGGCTGGGGCGAGCAATGATAGGGATGTGGGGAAGGAGAGAGCAATGATGGGTTGCTGGGAGAGAGCAATGATGGGAGTGCTGGGAGAGAGCAATGATGGGGGTGCTGTGACAGCAATGATGGTGCTGTGAGAGAGCAATGACGGGGTTTGCTGTGAGAGAGCAATGACGGGGTGCTCAGTAAGAGCAATGACGGGGTGCTGGGACAGAGCAATGACGGGGGTGCTAGGAGAGAGCAATGACGGGGGTGCTGGGACAGAGCAATGATGGGGGTGCTGGGAGAGAGTAATGATGGAGGTGCTGGGAGAGATCAATGACGGGGGTGCTGGGAGAGAGCAATGACGGGGGTGCTGGGAGAGAGCAATGACGGGGTGCTGGGAGAGAGCAATGATGGGGGTGCTGGGAGAGAGCAATGATCGGGGTGCTGGGACACAGCAATGATCGGGGTGCTGGGACAGAG
Organism: Phyllobates terribilis; assembly: GCF_046119375.1. Lineage (NCBI taxonomy): Eukaryota > Metazoa > Chordata > Amphibia > Anura > Dendrobatidae > Phyllobates > Phyllobates terribilis. Next base: position 2,020,021 of record NW_027363027.1, read on the forward strand.
CAATGATGGAGGTGCTGGGACAGAGCAATGATGAGGGTGCTGGGAGAGAGCAATGATGAGGGTGCTGGGAGAGAGCAATGATGAGGGTGCTGGGAGAGAGCAATGACGGGGGTGCTGGGAGAGAGCAATGATCGGGGTGCTGGGAGAGAGCAATGATCGGGGTGCTGGGAGAGAGCAATGATGAGGGTGCTGGGAGAGAGCAATGATGAGGGTGCTGGGAGAGAGCAATAATCGGGGTGCTGGGAGAGAGCAATGATCGGGGTGCTGGTAGCGAGCAATGATGAGGGTGCTGGGAGAGAGCAATGATGAGGGTGCTGGGAGAGAGCAATGATGGGGTGCTGGGAGAGAGCAATGATGGGGGTGCTGGGAGAGAGCAATGACAGGGGGGCTGGGACAGACCAATGATAGAGATGCTGGGACAGAGCAATGATGGAGGTGGTGGGAGAGAGCAATTATGGGGGTTTCACTTTGCTTGTACTGTGAAGCCTTGTATGTTTTCCGTGTGCACATAGCCTTACAGTTAATTGGGGAGAGTCACAGAGACTGAATAATTTATATTATTGGCCGGTGCAGATTATAGTTAATGGGGGGCACAGTGCTGCTTATCACTTTATATTTTGATTACTAAGTGGATAATAGTATATTAATGGGGGGGTACATATCTGTAGTCAGTAGCGCAGTGTGGGGGAGATGCATGTACAATATATGTGACCTTGTTATTTTCTAGGCTGGAGATCATCGTGACAAGACGAGTCGTGGCTGGGAGATGTCGACATGAAGGTCTGACCAGATGGAGAAGAAGAAGCAGAAACCGACTCTGATCAGATGACACGTCTGCGGTAAGTGCCTGGATGTAAATATTATTCTGTATCTGCAGTGTGTGACTTGGAGTGATAATGTTATCTGTAAAATCCCTTAGGCCACATTCTCACATTTGTGTGAAATGTCCGTGTGCTGCCAGATTTTTTTATCGGATGGTTCACGGACTCGTAGAGTTTTATAGATCCATTCACACATCCATGAAAATCACGGATCTGAGAATGAGATCTAAGAGGGTCAGAGAATGTCCTGTTCTGATCCAATATTGAGGATTAGAATAGGACATGCTCAATGCGTCAGTAAAACAGGGCAGCACACCGACACTGCACACAGATGCAGGAATGTAGCCTTATTATGTATAGCACAGTCCCTTAGTATATAGTGTACTCACTTATTATGTATAGCGCCATCCTTAGTTATATAGTTTCCTCTTTTATTATGTATAACACTCTCCCTTATTATGTACCATTCTTTCTAGCTCTAGGAGGTCACAGTTGGGGGATCATACTATGTTGGGGTCAGCATACTTTGCCCTGGGAGTTGAGGTGGGGTACAGTAGGGTCATTATACTGCGCATGTGGAGGAATTCACCATGGGGGTATCACACTGTGTTTGGGGGCACTTTTGTTGGCATCACACTTTATGGGGCAATGAAAGAGGAATCTAGGACTTCAGCAGGAGGAAAATTACTAGGATGAAAAGTTGTGAGATCTGATCTTCTGTGACCCCGACAATTATTTACATTTTTTTGTGGGGGGTAGGGGGCCCATTTAGAGCTTCTGCTATGGGGCCCCATGATTCCTATGTACGCCCCTGGGGGACATTATACCAGAATGGGGACATTATATCAGAACTAGGTCATTATGCCAGAATGTGAGACACTGTAACAGAATGGAGTGCATTGCACCAGGATGGGGGACATTAAACCAGGGCGAGGGAGATTAAACCAGTATGATGGTCATTAAACCAGGATGGGGACATTATACCAGAATGGGGACACTATACTAGTATGGGGACATTTTACCAAGATGAAGGACACTATCAGATTGGGGACAATATATCAGAATGGGGACAATATACCAGGAAGGGGGACATTAAATCAGAATGGGGACATTATATCAGAATGGGGAAATTATACCAGAATTGGGGACATTATACCAGAATAAGGGACACTATACCAGAATGGGGTACACCATACCCGGATGGGTGACACTATATCAGAATGGGGACATTATATCACAATGATGATGTTATACCAGGATGGGGGACATTATATCACAATGATGATATTATACCAGTATGGGGTATATTATAGCATCATGGGGGACATTATGCCAGAACTGGAGATACTATACCAGGATGTGGGGCATTATACCAGGTTTGGGGACATTATAGCAGAATTGGGAGCATTACACCAGCATGGGGGATATTACACCAGCTTAGAGACATTATACCAAAATGGGGACATTATATCACAATGGGGACACTATACCAGGATGGGGACATTAAACCAGAATGAAGGAAATGATGCCAGAATGGGGACATTACCAGACAGGGGCATAGGTGGGGGAAAATGTTATAGCATAAGGCCCAGCATGTGGGAGATTATTACAAGAAGGAGCCAGGATGGGGGACATTACTACATAGGGAGAGAACACATATACTGTATCTTTATAGGATCCAGAACGCTACAAGGGCCCATACATCTGACCAAAATGCAGGTGGGGGCCTATCAGACTCTAGTTACTCCACTAGGTGGGACCATATCATTTCCAGGACTCCTTGTTCTTTACATTGAAGATAATTCTTAATGACATTGGCTGTACGTTTGGGGTTGTTGTTCTGCTGAAGAAACATTTGGATCCAATCAGACACCTCCCTGATGATATTGCATGATGGATAAGTATCTGCCTCTATATCTCAGCATTGAGGGAACCAATAATTCTAACCCAATTCCCACTTCCATTTGCTGAAATGCAGCCCCAAACTTACAGGACCCTCCACCGTGCTTATGCATCACTATTGCCCACAGACACTCATTATTGTACTGCTCTCCAGCCCTTCAGTGAACAAAATCTCTTCTGTAATAACAACATTTTTCATATTTGGACTCAACCGTCCAGAGCACATCCTGCCAATTTTCTACACCCTGGTTCCTCTGTTTTAATGCATAGTTGAGTCACTTGGCCTTGTTTTGATGTGGAAGATATGGCTTTTTCACCACAATTCTGCTATGAAGACCACTTCTGGCCAGTCTTCTCTGAACAGTAGATGAGTGAAGCTGAGTCCCACTGGTTGCTGCCAGTTCTGAGCTGATGGCACTGCTGGACATCTTCCACTTTTGAAGGAAAGTAACCATAATGTGTCATACATCTGCTGCACTAAGTTTCCTTGGCCGACCACTGCATCTACTGACCTCAACGTTGCACAATTTCTTGGGCTTCTTCATAAGTGCTTGAATGACACATCTTGAACCCTCAATCTGCTTTGAAATTTGTGCCTTAGAGACCTTGCTGATGTAGTATAACTCCCTTGTGTATTCTTGCTCAGTCTTGCCATGGTGTATGACCAGACACCTGACTGTATTATTACAAAATCCCTGACTTTGCGCAGGTGTACCTGGAATAATTGATGCTGTTTTAAAGTGAAAAGTTGGTCACACCAAATATTAATTGGATCTAGATTTTTCGTTTGTTCATTCACTTTGTATTTTGTTAATTGATTAAATAAATCATTAACATTTCTATTTTTGAAGCGTTCTTACTTTACAGCATTTTTTCTACACCTTTCTAAAAATTATTTTTATGTAATAGTGTCTTTTATTTGCTCATTAATAATCTGATATATCTTTTGGTATTTTGCGTATAGTTGTTTTTTTGCTGTTGGGGTAAATTGTAGGATATTGATTTCAGAGTGGTTTCCTGATCCTTTGATTGTAGGAATGAGTGGTATATATGTGCTAATAAATTAGGACAAAACAGGAAATTTAGGAAAAAACTGAACATCTCAGCAGTAATAACATGCTGATTATGATGTCATGAAGATGACTTGAATTTCCACCAATCAGAGATCAGCATGTTTCAGGTCACCCAGATAGAACAGTCCATGAAACATGAGTCACGGCCACTGTGAGGTCATAATGCTGATTAGAATTTCCACCAGTCAGAAAACAGAACCGCCCAGAAGAACCACCCAGGAGGTATGAGTCATCGCCACTGTGAGGTCATAATGCTGACCAATCACAGAGCAGCCACACCCAGACTTTCCACCAATCAGAGAGCAGCCACACCCAGATTTTCCACCAATCAGAGATCAGCAGTGGGTATAAATAGCCGCTACCACCTGCCCGGCTTAGCCTTGCACTGGTTGGGTCTGTCTTTTTTTCTCTCTCTTGGTATCTCCCGATATCTCTCCCTCCCCTCTCTCTTCTCTCTCTCTCTCTCTCTCTCTCTCTTTGACCCAACGGCCCTCTTAAGGGCTACCCCAAATGTGTAAATGATACAACCAATATTTGTGTTGTTTGTCCGTTTTATGAGCCTGTGATTAACCCCTTCCCACTCTTTGCCATATATATATATATTATATACGTAGTATGTGCAGGTGGGCCTTAAACGGAATTTCCAGGACAAACATATTGATGGCCTATCCCCTGGTTAGCTCATTAATATCAGATTTCTGGGGGTCCGGCACGTGGCACCTCAACTACTCAGTTGTTTGAAACTCTGGCAGAGGTCAGATGTAAACATTGTTGTGGAGTTGAACATCACAGCTCTGGTCACTGTGTAGTGGCTGCTACCTGGTGCTGCAGATCAGCTCCTATTACATGAATATTAGCTGACTTGCAGGACCCACAGTACAGTGAATGGAGCAGTGATGTTCAGATCTTCAAACTATTTACATCTGAGCGTTGCAAACAAGTGATGGGTAGAGCCAGTGCCGGGTGTCGGAGCCCACCGATCTGATATTGATAACCCATCCCCAGGATGGCAGCTCAGTAGATACCATACCAGGATGGGGGACATTATGCCAGAATGGGTACATTATACCAGAATGGGGACATTGTATCAGAATTAGGTCATTATGCCAGAATGTGAGACACTGTAACAGAATGGAGTGCATTGTACCAGGATGGGGGACATTAAACCAGGGCGAGGGACATTAAACCAGTATGATGGTCATTAAACCAGGATGGGGGGCATTATACCAGGATGGGGACATTATACCAGAATGGGGACACTATTCTAGTATGGGGACATTTTACCAAGATGAAGGACACTATATCAGAATGGGGACAATATATCGGAAGGGGGACAACATACCAGGAAGGGGGACATTAAATCAGAATGGGGACATTATATCAGAATGGGGAAATTATACCAGAATTGGGAACATTATACCAGAATAAGGGACACTATACCAGAATGGGGTACACCATACCCGGATGGGTGACACTATATCAGAATGGGGACATTATATCACAATGATGATGTTACACCAGGATGGGGGACATTATATCACAACGATGATATTATACCAGTATGGGGTATATTATAGCAACATGGGGGACATAATGCCAGAACTGGAGATACTATACCAGGATGTGGAGCATTATACGAGCTTTGGGGACATTATAGCAGAATTGGGAGCATTACACCAGCATGGGGATATTATACCAGGTTAGAGACATTATACCAAAATGGGGACATTATATCAGAATGGGGACACTATACCAGGATGGGGACATTAAACCAGAATGAAGGAAATGATGCCAGAATGGGGACATTACCAGACAGGGGCACAGGTGGGGGAAAATGTTATAGCATAAGGCCGAGCATGTGGGAGATTATTACAAGAAGGAGCCAGGATGGGGGACATTGCTACATAGGGAGAGAACACATATACTGTATCTTTATAGGATCCAGAACGCTACAAGGGCCCATACATCTGACCAACATGCAGGTGGGGGCCTATCAGACTCTAGTTACTCCACTGGGTGGGACCAGATCATTTCCAGGACTCCTTGTTCTTTACATTGAAGATAATTCTTAATGACATTGGCTGTACGTTTGGGGTTGTTGTTGTGCTGAAGAAAACATTTGGATCCAATCAGACACCTCCCTGATGATATTGCATGATGGATAAGTATCTGCCTCTATATCTCAGCATTGAGGGAACCAATAATTCTAACCCAATTCCCACTTCCATTTGCTGAAATGCAGCCCCAAACTTACAGGACCCTCCACCGTGCTTATGCATCACTATTGCCCACAGACACTCATTATTGTACTGCTCTCCAGCCCTTTAGTGAACAAAATCTCTTCTGTAATAACAACATTTTTCATATTTTGACTCAACCGTCCAGAGCACATCCTGCCAATTTTCTACACCCTGGTTCCTCTGTTTTAATGCATAGTTGAGTCACTTGGCCTTGTTTTGATGTGGAAGATATGGCTTTTTCACCACAATTCTGCTATGAAGAGAACTTCTGGCCAGTCTTCTCTGAGCAGTAGATGAGTGAAGCTGAGTCCCACTGGTTGCTGCCAGTTCTGAGCTGATGGCACTGCTGGACATCTTCCGCTTTTGAAGGAAAGTAACCATAATGTGTCATACATCTGCTGCACTAAGTTTCCTTGGCCGACCACTGCATCTACTGACCTCAACGTTGCACATTTTCTTGTGCTTCTTCATAAGTGCTTGAATGACACATCTTGAACCCTCAATCTGCTTTGAAATTTGTGCCTTAGAGACCTTGCTGATGTAGTATAACTTCCTTGTGTATTCTTGCTCAGTCTTGCCATGGTGTATGACGAGACACCTGACTGTATTATTACAAAATCCCTGACTTTGCGCAGGTGTACCTGGAATAATTGATGCTGCTTTAAAGTGAAAAGTTGGTCACACCAAATATTAATTGGATCTAGATTTTTCGTTTGTTCATTCACTTTGTATTTTGTTAATTGATTAAATAAATCATTAACATTTCTATTTTTGAAGCGTTCTTACTTTACAGCATTTTTTCTACACCTTTCTAAAAATTATTTTTATGTGCTAGTGTCTTTTATTTGCTCATTAATAATCTGATATATCTTTTAGTATTTTGTGTATAGTTGTTTTTTTGCTGTTGGGGTAAATTGTAGGATATTGATTTCAGAGTGGTTTCCTGATCCTTTGATTGTAGGAATGAGTGGTATATATGTGGTAATAAATTAGGACAAAACAGTAAATTTAGGAAAAAACTGAACATCTCAGCAGTAATAACATGCTGATTGTGATGTCATGAAGATGACTTGAATTTCCACCAATCAGAGATCAGCATGTTTCAGGTCACCCAGATAGAACAGTCCATGAAACATGAGTCACGGCCACTGTGAGGTCATAATGCTGATTAGAATTTCCACCAGTCAGAAAACAGAACCGCCCAGAAGAACCACCCAGGAGGTATGAGTCATCGCCACTGTGAGGTCATAATGCTGACCAATCACAGAGCAGCCACACCCAGATTTTCCACCAATCAGAGAGCAGCCACACCCAGATTTTCCACCAATCAGAGATCAGCAGTGGGTATAAATAGCCGCTACCACCTGCCCGGCTTAGCCTTGCACTGGTTGGGTCTCTCTTTTTTTCTCTCTCTTGGAATCTCCCGGTATCTCTCCCTCCCCTCTCTCTATTCTCTCTCTCTCTCTTTGACCCAACGGCCCTCTTAAGGGCGACCCCAAATGTGTAAAAGATAGAACTAACATTTGTGTTGTTTGTCCGTTTTATGAGCCTGTGATTAACCCCTTCCCACTCTTTGCCATATATATATATTATATAAGTAGTATGTGTAGGTGGTCCTTAAACGGAATTTGCAGGACAAACATATTGATGGCCTATCCCCAGGTTAGCTAATTAATATCAGATTTGTGGGGGTCCGGCATGTGGCACCTCAACTACTCAGTTGTTTGAAACTCTGGCAGAGGTCAGATGTAAACAATGTTGTGGAGCTGAACATCACAGCTCTGGTCACTGTGTAGTGGCTGCTACCTGGTGCTGCAGATCAGCTCCTATTACATGAATATTAGCTGACTTGCAGGACCCACAGTACAGTGAATGGAGCAGTGAAGTTCAGATCTTCAAACTATTTACATCTGAGCGCTGCAAACAAGTGATGGGTAGAGTCAGTGCCGTGTGTCGGAGCCCACCGATCTGATATTGATAACCCATCCCCAGGATGGCAGCTCAGTAGATACCATACCAGGATGGGGGACATTATGCCAGAATGGGTACATTATACCAGAATGGGGACATTGTATCAGAATTAGGTCATTATGTCAGAATGTGAGACACTGTAACAGAATGGAGTGCATTGTACCAGGATGGGGGACATTAAACCAGGGCGAAGGACATTAAACCAGTATGATGGTCATTAAACCAGGATGGGGGGCATTATACCAGGATGGGGACATTATACCAGAATGGGGACACTATTCTAGTATGGGGACAATTTACCAAGATGAAGGACACTATATCACAATGGGGACAATATATCGGAAGGGGGACAACATACCAGGAAGGGGGACATTAAATCAGAATGGGTCATTTTATCAGAATGGGGAAATTATACCAGAATTGGGGACATTATACCAGAATGGGGTACACCATACCCGGATGGGTGACACTATGTCAGAATGGGGACATTATATCACAATGATGATGTTATACCAGGATGGGGGACATTATATCACAACGATGATATTATACCAGTATGGGGTATATTATAGCAACATGGGGGACATAATGCCAGAACTGGAGATACTATACCAGGATGTGGGGCATTATACCAGCTTTGGGGACATTATAGCAGAATTGGGAGCATTACACCAGCATGGGGATATTATACCAGGTTAGAGACATTATACCAAAATGGGGACATTATATCAGAATGGGGACACTATACCAGGATGGGGACATTAAACCAGAATGAAGGAAATGATGCCAGAATGGGGACATTACCAGACAGGGGCACAGGTGGGGGAAAATGTTATAGCATAAGGCCCAGCATGTGGGAGATTATTACAAGAAGGAGCCAGGATGGGGGACATTGCTACATAGGGTGGGAACACATATACTGTATCTTTATAGGATCCAGAACGCTACAAGGGCCCATACATCTGACCAACATGCAGGTGGGGGCCTATCAGACTCTAGTTACTCCACTGGGTGGGACCAGATCATTTCCAGGACTCCTTGTTCTTTACATTGAAGATAATTTTTAATGACATTGGCTGTACGTTTGGGGTTGTTGTTCTGCTGAAGAAAACATTTGGATCCAATCAGACACCTCCTTGATGATATTGCATGATGGATAAGTATCTGCCTCTATAACTCTGCATTGAGGGAACCAATAATTCTAACCCAATTCCCACTTCCATTTGCTGAAATGCAGCCCCAAACTTACAGGACCCTCCACCGTGCTTATGGATCACTATTGCCCACAGACACTCATTATTGTACTGCTCTCCAGCCCTTTAGTGAACAAAATCTCTTCTGTAATAACAACATTTTTCATATTTGGACTCAACCGTCCAGAGCACATCCTGCCAATTTTCTACACCCTGGTTCCTCTGTTTTAATGCATAGTTGAGTCACTTGGCCTTGTTTTGATGTGGAACATATGGCTTTTTCACCACAATTCTGCTATGAAGAGAACTTCTGGCCAGTCTTCTCTGAACAGTAGATGAGTGAAGCTGAGTCCCACTGGTCGCTGCCAGGTCTCAGCTGATGGCACTGCTGGACATCTTCCGCTTTTGAAGGAAAGTAACCATAATGTGTCATACATCTGCTGCACTAAGTTTCCTTGGCCGACCACTGCATCTACTGACCTCAACGTTGCACAATTTCTTGTGCTTCTTCATAAGTGCTTGAATGACACATCTTGAACCCTCAATCTGCTTTGAAATTTGTGCCTTAGAGACCTTGCTGATGTAGTATAACTTCCTTGTGTATTCTTGCTCAGTCTTGCCATGGTGTATGACCAGACACCTGACTGTATTATTACAAAATCCCTGACTTTGCGCAGGTGTACCTAGAAGAATTGATGCTGTTTTAAAGTGAAAAGTTGGTCACACCAAATATTAATTGGATCTAGATTTTTCGTTTGTTCATTCACTTTGTATTTTGTTAATTGATTAAATAAATCATTAACATTTCTATTTTTGAAGCGTTCTTACTTTACAGCATTTTTTCTACACCTTTCTAAAAATTATTTTTATGTGATAGTGTCTTTTATTTGCTCATTAATAATCTGATATATCTTTTGGTATTTTGTGTGTAGTTGTTTTTTTGCTGTTGGGGTAAATTGTAGGATATTGATTTCAGAGTGGTTTCCTGATCCTTTGATTGTAGGAATGAGTGGTATATATGTGCTAATAAATTAGGACAAAACATAGGAAATTTAGGAAAAAACTAAACATCTCAGCAGTAATAACATGCTGATTGTGATGTCATGAAGATGACTTGAATTTCCACCAATCAGAGATCAGCATGTTTCAGGTCACCCAGATAGAACAGTCCATGAAACATGAGTCACGACCACTGTGAGGTCATAATGCTGATTAGAATTTCCACCAGTCAGAAAACAGAACCGCCCAGAAGAACCACCCAGGAGGTATGAGTCATCGCCACTGTGAGGTCATAATGCTGACCAATCACAGAGCAGCCACACCCAGATTTTCCACCAATCAGAGAGCAGCCACACTCAGATTTTCCACCAATCAGAGATCAGCAGTGGGTATAAATAGCCGCTACCACCTGCCCGGCTTAGCCTTGCACCGGTTGGGTCTCTCTTTTTTTCTCTCTCTTGGTATCTCCCGGTATCTCTCCCTCCCCTCTCTCTTCTCTCTCTCTTTGACCCAACGGCCCTCTTAAGGGCTACCCCAAATGTGTAAAGATAGAACCATTATTTGTGTTGTTTGTCCGTTTTATGAGCCTGTGATTAACCCCCTCCCACTCTTTGCCATATATATATATTATATACGTAGTATGTGCAGGTGGGCCTTAAACGGAATTTCCAGGACAAACATATTGATGGCCTATCCCCTGGTTAGCTCATTAATATCAGATTTGTGGGGGTCCGGCACGTGGCACCTCAACTACTCAGTTGTTTGAAACTCTGGCAGAGGTCAGATGTAAACATTGTTGTGGAGCTGAACATCACAGCTTTGGTCACTGTGTAGTGGCTGCTACCTGGTGCTGCAGATCAGCTCCTATTACATGAATATTAGCTGACTTGCAGGACCCACAGTACAGTGAATGGAGCAGTGATGTTCAGATCTTCAAACTATTTACATCTGAGCGTCGCAAACAAGTGATGGGTAGAGCCAGTGCCGCGTGTCGGAGCCCACCGATCTGATATTGATAACCCATCCCCAGGATGGCAGCTCAGTAGATACCATACCAGGATGGGGGACATTATGCCAGAATGGGTACATTATACCAGAATGGGGACATTGTATCAGAATTAGGTCATTATGCCAGAATATGAGACACTGTAACAGAATGGAGTGCATTGTACCAGGATGGGGGACATTAAACCAGGGCGAGGGACATTAAACCAGTATGATGGTCATTAAACCAGGATGGGGGGCATTATACCAGGATGGGGACATTATACCAGAATGGGGACACTATTCTAGTATGGGGACATTTTACCAAGATGAAGGACACTATATCACAATGGGGACAATATATCGGAAGGGGGACAACATACCAGGAAGGGGGACATTAAATGAGAATGGGGACATTATATCAGAATGGGGAAATTATACCAGAATTGGGGACATTATAGCAGAATAAGGGACACTATACCAGAATGGGGTACACCATACCCAGATGGGTGACACTATATCAGAATGGGGACATTATATCACAATGATGATGTTATACCAGGATGGGGGACATTATATCACAACGATGATATCATACCAGTATGGGGTATATTATAGCAACATGGGGGACATTATGCCAGAACTGGAGATACTATACCAGGATGTGGGGCATTATACCAGCTTTGGGGACATTATAGCAGAATTGGGAGCATTACACCAGCATGGGGATATTATACCAGGTTAGAGACATTATACCAAAATGGGGACATTATATCAGAATGGGGACACTATACCAGGATGGGGACATTAAACCAGAATGAAGGAAATGATGCCAGAATGGGGACATTACTAGACAGGGGCACAGGTGGGGAAAAATGTTATAGCATAAGGCCCAGCATGTGGGAGATTATTACAAGAAGGAGCCAGGATGGGGGACATTACTACATAGGAAGAGAACACATATATCTTTATAGGATCCAGAACGCTACAAGGGCCCATACATCTGACTAACATGCAGGTGGGGGCTTATCAGACTCTAGTTACTCCACTGGGTGGGACCAGATCATTTCCAGGACTCCTTGTTCTTTACATTGAAGATAATTCTTAATGACATTGGCTGTACGTTTGGGGTTGTTGTTCTGCTGAAGAAAACATTTGGATCCAATCAGACACCTCCCTGATGATATTGCATGATGGATAAGTATCTGCCTCTATATCTCAGCATTGACGGAACCAATAATTCTAACCCAATTCCCACTTCCATTTGCTGAAATGCAGCCCCAAACTTACAGGACCCTCCACCGTGCTTATGGATCACTATTGCCCACAGACACTCATTATTGTACTGCTCTCCAGCCCTTTAGTGAACAAAATCTCTTCTGTAATAACAACATTTTTCATATTTTGACTCAACCCTCCAGAGCACATCCTGCCAATTTTCTACACCCTGGTTCCTCTGTTTTAATGCATAGTTGAGTCACTTGGCCTTGTTTTGATGTGGAACATATGGCTTTTTCACCACAATTCTGCTATGAAGAGAACTTCTGGCCAGTCTTCTCTGAACAGTAGATGAGTGAAGCTGAGTCCCACTGGTTGCTGCCAGTTCTGAGCTGATGGCACTGCTGGACATCTTCCGCTTTTGAAGGAAAGTAACCATAATGTGTCATACATCTGTAGCACCCTGAGGATTCGGCTGCTACAGGGGTATTGCACCTCAAGCCAGAGGTGTGATATTCCACTCCCGGGTAAGGATGGAGTGTGGAACTGAGCTCAGTAGGCTGCATACACTACACACATCCCATTTCCGGGGGACAGACCAATGGTACTCCCACTAGAGAAATGTGCAGGTACGACAGTGTCTGTCCCTGGCTGGAGTGGGAGGGGGGTGGAACATCCCAGTAGTGTAGGGGCAGATAGGGGGAGCAGTCTGGGTAATGCTAGGAGCTCATTGGGTGCTGGTCACCTGAGCTCACACATAGAGGGAGTATATAAGGTGGGAACCATCTTAGATCAGGGTCAGTCTTTTGTAGAGAAGTCTTTTGTAGAGGTTTGGTCAGTCAGTCTGTCAGAGTTGAGTCAGAGGAAGAGAGCAGAGGAGAAGAGCAGCTCCAAGGCCCAGAGAGAGAGAGGAGAAAGAAGGACCCAGAGGGGGAGAAGAGAGAACTCCAAGAACCCAAGATTAGATCAGAGGGTGAAGAGTTGGCACAAGGGTACCGGATCCCAAGCTGGTGGAGGGCACTAATCCTCAGCCAGAGACCGGAGGTCGTGGGCAGGATCTGCCACGACCACCCACTAAATCCACCCGGAAGGCAGACCAGGATTAGGGTCAGGGAACCCAGAGACAAGGGTTTACCAACAAGAGGCCCGAGGGAGCCGGACTTAGGTGGATCCCTGGTGGGGAAGGCCAGAGAGAAGGACAAGTCAGAAAGGGAGCTCAGGATCACGCTCCAGAATTACTTGGGAGTTGGCCGAGTCCAGGACCTGGTGGACGCAGCACGGCTCGGGCGGTCACTCAAGGCCGGAGTGACCAGCATAACAGCAGTAAGTAAAGACCCTGAACTGCACAGCCCGACTCTGAGTCTCATTACCATCCTCCCTGCACCTCCACAACCACCATCCTCTACACCTGACCCCCTGAGGCTATACCCCTCCCGTTGGGGGTTATACTACCTGAGCTGCACACACATCACCAGCCTCAGCGGACCCTGCTGCAGCGGCGGCCGTATTGACCGCAATTCAACGGGTGGCGTAGTCGACATAAAAGAACATCTAGTAACATCTATAAGGACTGCCACACACTGAGCTTGACACCCTGGGCACGGACCGGGTCACCGCCACTCGGAGACTACAACCCCCATCTGATCCGGCTCCGGGTATCCCCCAAACAACACTGGCCCAGGGGGCGCGTCACATCTGCTGCACTAAGTTTCCTTGGCCGACCACTGCATCTACTGACCTCAACGTTGCACAATTTCTTGTGCTTCTTCATAAGTGCTTGAATGACACATCTTGAACCCTCAATCTGCTTTGAAATTTGTGCCTTAGAGACCTTGCTGATGTAGTATAACTTCCTTGTGTATTCTTGCTCAGTCTTGCCATGGTGTATGACCAGACACCTGACTGTATTATTACAAAATCCCTGACTTTGCGCAGGTGTACCTAGATGAATTGACGCTGTTTTAAAGTGAAAAGTTGGTCACACTAAATATTGATTGGATCTAGATTTTTCGTTTGTTCATTCACTTTGTATTTTGTTAATTGATTAAATAAATCATTAACATTTCTATTTTTGAAGCGTTCTTACTTTACAGCATTTTTTCTACACTTTTCTAAAAATTATTTTTATGTGATAGTGTCTTTTATTTGCTCATTAATAATCTGATATATCTTTTGGTATTTTGTTTATAGTTGTTTTTTTGCTGTTGGGGTAAATTGTAGGATATTGATTTCAGAGTGGTTTCCTGATCCTTTGATTGTAGGAATGAGTGGTATATATGTGCTAATAAATTAGGACAAAACATAGGAAATTTAGGAAAAAACTGAACATCTCAGCAGTAATAACATGCTGATTGTGATGTCATGAAGATGACTTGAATTTCCACCAATCAGAGATCAGCATGTTTCAGGTCACCCAGATAGAACAGTCCATGAAACATGAGTCACGGCCACTGTGAGGTCATAATGCTGATTAGAATTTCCACCAGTCAGAAAACAGAACCGCCCAGAAGAACCACCCAGGAGGTATGAGTCATCGCCACTGTGAGGTCATAATGCTGACCAATCACAGAGCAGCCACACCCAGATTTTCCACCAATCAGAGAGCAGCCACACCCAGATTTTCCACCAATCAGAGATCAGCAGTGGGTATAAATAGCCGCTACCACCTGCCCGGCTTAGCCTTGCACTGGTTGGGTCTCTCTTTTTTTCTCTCTCTTGGTATCTCCCGGTATCTCTCCCTCCCCTCTCTCTTCTCTCTCTCTCTCTTTGACCCAACGGCCCTCTTAAGGGCTACCCCATATGTGTAAAAGATAGAACCAATATTTGTGTTGTTTGTCCGTTTTATGAGCCTGTGATTAACCCCTTCCTACTCTTTGCCATATATATATATTATATACATAGTATGTGCAGGTAGGCCTTAAACGGAATTTCCAGGACAAACATATTGATGGCCTATTCCCTGGTGAGCTCATTAATATCAGATTTGTGGGGGTCCGGCATGTGGCACCTCAACTATTCAGTTGTTTGAAACTCTGGCAGAGGTCAGATGTAAACATTGTTGTGGAGCTGAACATCACAGCTCTGGTCACTGTGTAGTGGCTGCTACCTGGTGCTGCAGATCAGCTCCTATTACATGAATATTAGCTGACTTGCAGGACCCACAGTACAGTGAATGGAGCAGTGATGTTCAGATCTTCAAACTATTTACATCTGAGCGTTGCAAACAAGTGATGGGTAGAGCCAGTGCCGCGTGTCGGAGCCCACCGTTCTGATATTGATAACCCATCCCCAGGATGGCAGCTCAGTAGATACCATACCAGGATGGGGGACATTATCCCAGAATGGGTACATTATACCAGAATGGGGACATTGTATCAGAATTAGGTCATTATGCCAGAATGTGAGACACTGTAACAGAATGGAGTGCATTGTACCAGGATGGGGGACATTAAACCAGGGCGAGGGACATTAAACCAGTATGATGGTCATTAAACCAGGATGGGGGGCATTATACCAGGATGGGGACATTATACCAGAATGGGGACACTATAAAAGTATGGGGACATTTCACCAAGATGAAGGACACTATATCAGAATGGGGACATTATATCACAATGATGATGTTATACCAGTATGGGGGATATTATAGCAGCATGAAGGACAAGATGAAGGACACTATATCAGAATGGGGACAATATATCGGAAGGGGGACAACATACCAGGAAGGGGGACATTAAATCAGAATGGGGACATTATTTCAGAATGGGGAAATTATACCATAATTGGGGACATTATACCATAATAAGGGACACTATACCAGAATGGGGTACACCATACCCGGATGGGTGACACTACATCAGAATGGGGACATTATATCACAATGATGATGTTATACCAGGATGGGGGACATTATATCACAACGATGATATTATACCAGTATGGGGTATATTATAGCAACATGGGGGACATAATTCCAGAACTGGAGATACTATACCAGGATGTGGGGCATTATACCAGCTTTGGGGACATTATAGCAGAATTGGGAGCATTACACCAGCATGGGGGATATTATATCAGGTTATTGACATTATACCAAAATGGGGACATTATATCAGAATGGGGACACTATACCAGGATGGGGACATTAAACCAGAATGAAGGAAATGATGCCAGAATGGGGACATTACCAGACAGGGGCACAGGTGGGGGAAAATGTTATAGCATAAGGCCCAGCATGTGGGAGATTATTACAAGAAGGAGCCAGGATGGGGGACATTGCTACATAGGGAGAGAACACATATATCTTTATAGGATCCACAACGCTACAAGGGCCCATACATCTGACCAACATGCAGGTGGGGGCCTATCAGACTCTAGTTACTCCACTGGGTGGGACCAGATCATTTCCAGGACTCCTTGTTCTTTTCATTGAAGATAATTCTTAATGACATTGGCTGTACGTTTGGGGTTGTTGTTCTGCTGAAGAAAACATTTGGATCCAATCAGAGACCTCCCTGATGATATTGCATGATGGATAAGTATCTGCCTCTATATCTCAGCACTGAGGGAACCAATAATTCTGACCCAATTTCCACCTCCATTTGCTGAAATGCAGCCCCAAACTTACATGACCCTCCACTGTGCTTATGCATCACTATTGCCCACAGACACTCATTATTGTACTGCTCTCCAGCCCTTCAGTGAACAAAATCTCTTCTGTAATAACAACATTTTTCATATTTTAACTCAACCGTCCAGAGCACATCCTGCCAATTTTCTACACCCTGGTTCCTCTGTTTTAATGCATAGTTGAGTCACTTGGCCTTGTTTTGATGTGGAAGATATGGCTTTTTTGCCACAATTCTGCTATGAAGACCACTTCTGGCTAGTCTTCTCTGAACAGTAGATGAGTGAAGCTGAGTCCCACTGGTTGCTGCCAGTTCTGAGCTGATGGCACTGCTGGACATCTTCCGCTTTTGAAGGAAAGTAACCATAATGTGTCATACATCTGCTGCACTAAGTTTCCTTGGCCGACCACTGCATCTACCGACCTCAACGTTGCACATTTTCTTGTGCTTCTTCATAAGTGCTTGAATGACACATCTTGAACCCTCAACCTTCTTTGAAATTTGTGCCTTAGAGACCTTCCTGATGTAGTATAACTTCCTTGTGTATTCTTGCTCAGTCTTGCCATGGTGTATGACCAGACACCTGACTGTATTATTACAAAATCCCTGACTTTGCGCAGGTGTACCTGGAATAATTGATGCTGTTTTAAAGTGAAAAGTTGGTCACACCAAATATTAATTGGATCTAGATTTTTCGTTTGTTCATTCACTTTGTATTTTGTTAATTGATTAAATAAATCATTAACATTTCTATTTTTGAAGCGTTCTTACTTTACAGCATTTTTTCTACACCTTTCTAAAAATTATTTTTATGTGAGTGTCTTTTATTTGCTCATTAATAATTTGATATATCTTTTGGTATTTTGTGTATAGTTGTTTTTTTGCTGTTGGGGTAAATTGTAGGATATTGATTTCAGAGTGGTTTCCTGATCCTTTGATTGTAGGAATGAGTGGTATATATGTGCTAATAAATTAGTACAAAACGTAGGAAATTTAGGAAAAAACTGAACATCTCAGCAGTAGTGTTGAGCGAACATGCTCGACACTGCTCGGTACTCGCCCGAGCATCACGCTACTCGGGATGTTCGGCGAGCACCGAGCATTTCCGGGTTACTTGGGCGGGAGCTCGGGTCTCCGCCCTGCATGTTTGGCGCTCTTTACAGTGCCAATGAACATGCAGGGATTGCCAGCCAGTCACTGTAATGCTGCAGCCATGTTGGTTGTGGGCATTACAGTGATTGGCTGGCCGCACAGCGTCACCTCGAGTATTTAAAACCGGGCGCCGCCATCTTGGACACAGTCGCTCCAGATTAGACAGTGTAGGGACAGCGCTGCTGATTTAGGGAGAGATATAAACTGCGAAATAGTTAGTGTAGGGTCTGTAAAGGCTGCCAGAACAAACAAACAGTCCTTTTCAGGACTAATATCCATCCCAGATACCAGGCAGGCAGGCTGTATAGGAGACACAGTGGTTATACCAGCAAACGCTGCATTACAGTCCTGTGTGCTCCTGTTGCCGAAATTGCTGGACTTAGCACCAGGTGTCGGGGGCCAGGAAAAATCCTTTTTTCATCTAAATCCTCCTTTTTTTTTCCTCCTTCACACTGTACAAATACCCGTCTTATTAACCTTTTGGTGTGTCGTCCCCCCCAAAAAAAAAGCGTGTCTCTGATTTTTCAGACACAAATATAACTGTTGAAAATAGTCTGGTGTAGGCTAGAGAAACAGAAGTGTTGTTTTGCACTTCCACGGTTCAAACCTCTGTATTATCCATTTTGGGCCATTTGTATCTAAAAAAAAAAACAGTTTGAGTGTGTCGCTCACTGTTCAGCTGCAAATCTATATATTTAAAAAAGTCTGGTATAACCCAGTAAACAATAACTGTGGTTTTGCCATCCCACGGTAAAAAATCTCTATTCTTCAGGTTTTGGTATATTTTCCGTAAAGAAAAACAGTAGTGTCTCCTGACTGTTGTGACACAAAAATATATCTGTTGAAAATAGTCTTGTGTAGGCCCGACATCCCAGTGTGGTTTCGCAGTTCCACGGGTCAAATCGCTGTACTATCCAGTTTTGGGCCTTTGGTATCTAAAAAAAAAGCAGTTTGAGTGTGTCGCTCACTGTTCAGCCGCAAATATATCTATTTAAAAAAGTGTGGTATACCCCAGTAAACAATAACTGTGGTTTTGCCATCCCACAGTAAAAAATCTCTATTATTCAGCTTTTGGTAGTTTTTTCCGTAAAGAAAAACAGTAGTGTCTCCTGACTGTTGTGACACAAAAATATATCTGTTGAAAATAGTCTTGTGTAGGCCCGACATCCCAGTGTGGTTTCGCAGTTCCACGGGTCAAATCGCTGTACCATTCAGTTTTGGGCCTTTGGTATCTAAAAAAAAGCAGTTTGAGTGTGTTGCTCACTGTTCAGCAGCAAATATCTCTATTTAAAAAGTGTGGTATACCCCAGTAAACAATAACTGTGGTTTTGCCATCCCACAGTAAAAAATCTCTATTATTCAGCTTTTGGTAGTTTTTTCCGTAAAGAAAAACAGTAGTGTCTCCTGACTGTTGTGACACAAAAATATATCTGTTGAAAATAGTCTTGTGTAGGCCCGACATCCCAGTGTGGTTTCGCAGTTCCACGGGTCAAATCGCTGTACTATCCAGTTTTGGGCCTTTGGTATCTAAAAAAAAAGCAGTTTGAGTGTGTCACTCACTGTTCAGCCACAAATATCTCTATTTAAAAAAGTGTGGTATACCCCAGTAAACAATAACTGTGGTTTTCCTCTTCCACGGTTCTAATCTACTCTTTATTACCCTTTTTCCATTGATAGTGCAAGTGTAAGCTATTTTACTTCATTTACAATGGGCAAGGCGTGTGGCAAGGGACGTGGAAGTGGACGTTCTGGTGATGGTTCGTGCAGAGGACGGGGACGTGGCCAAGGTGAAAATGTGCCACAACCAACAGCCACATCTTCTCGCTCCCACTTCTTGACCGAACTACTAGGGAAGCACAGAACAACACCAGTATTGAGAACTGATCAGTGTGAACAGGTTATTAATTGGATAGCAGATAATACTTACAGTTACCTGGGCACCACCACCTCCGGTCTGTCTTCCACACGGTCAACTCTTAGTAGCCGTGAGTCTTGACTGCATACTCCTCCTCACCCTGATGCTCCTTCCTCCCACCATGCCGAGTGTCGTCAGACAGCAAGTGATCCCACACTTGGACACTCTGAAGAGCTGTTCACTGGTCCATTTCCATATTTGGGCCCCTCGCCTGATACGCTTGAAGTGGTGGAAGAGGAGATCCCATGTTGCGATGCCCAAATATTTGAACAGCCACGGCCACAGGAAGTCGACGTTGGCAATCTGTCACAAGAGGTGGACGATGACGAGACACAATTGACAGGAAGTGAGGAGGAGGATCGTGGTGCGCAAGTGGAAGAGGAGGAGGTGGTGGATGATCTAGTAACTGACCCAATGTGGAAGGAGGACATGCAGAGTGAGGCCAGCAGCACACAGGGGGAGGGAGGCAGAGTACCCCAACAGGCAGGAAGAAGCAGTGTGGTGGCCGCAGACAGAAGGCAGGCAACCATTCCCCGTAACACCAACACGAGGGACGTTGCCAGTACAAGGGGTAGGTCTTCCAGAGTCTGGAATTTTTTTAAAGACTCTGCTGATAACCCCAAAAAGGCCATATGTTCCACCTGCCATGCCAGCATCAGCAGGGGTGACAAAACTACCAGCCTGACCACCACCAACATGATCAGGCACATGGCAGCAAAGCGCCTGACTTTGTGGAGCGAAACCCAGGGTCCACGACCAGTGTCAGCGGGTGTCACCACTGCTTCTTCCACTGTTGTGCGTGCAATAGAACCCCCTGTTGTGTGTGCAAGGCAATCCCCTGTCCATACTGCATGTAAAGATGCCCCCTCCTCTCAGTCTTCACTTGTTATGGCAGTTTCTCAAGAAACAGCATCAACGTCCACGTCCACGTCCCACCGCAGCGTTCAATTGTCCATATCCCAGACCTTTGAACGAAAGCGGAAATTCGCAGCTAACGCCCCACAGGCCACAGTCCTGAATTCGCACATTTCACGACTGCTTGCGTTGGAAATGCTGCCTTTTAGGCTGGTGGAGACGGAATCCTTCCGCAATCTTATGGCGGTGGCCGTCCCTCGGTACTCGGTCCCCAGCCGACGCTATTTTGCCCGGTGTGCCATCCCCGCACTACACAAGCACGTGTCCCAAAGCATCTGCCGTGCCCTCAACAACGCAGTTACTGGGAGAGTCCACCTGACAACGGACACGTGGACAAGTGCTTGTGGCCAGGGACGGTACATCTCTCTGACGGCACACTGGGTAAACATAGTGGAAGCCGGGACCCAGTCAGACCTTGGGACGGAACACATCCTCCCCACACCGAGGATTGCGGGCCCTATGTCAGTCAGAGTTGCCCCCACAGTGTACAGCTCCTGCGCATCCTCCTCCTCCTCCTCCTCATGTTCAGCCTCCCTCTCAGATATCACCACATCAGTTACAAGCTGGAAGCATTGCAGTACTGCCTCCGCCAAGCGGCAACAGGCTGTGCTGAAACTCATAAGCTTAGGTGATAAACCTCACACTGCTTGTGAGTTGTGGACAGCTGTGAAAGAGCAGGCAGATCTGTGGCTGAGACCGCTGAACCTACATCCCGGCATGGTCGTGTGTGACAATGGCCGTAACCTGGTGGCGGCTCTGAGGCGAGGTGAGATCACACACGTACCATGCCTGGCTCATGTGCTTAACCTCGTGGTTCAGCGGTTTCTTAAATCGTACCCCGAGTTGCCAGATCTGCTCGTGAAAGTACGCCGCCTGTCAGCTCATTTTCTCAAGTCGGCTACAGCTTCCGCCGCCCTTGCTGTGTTGCAGCAGCGTTTGCAGCTTCCGGCACACCGACTGGTGTGTGATGTCCCCACACGTTGGAACTCTACCCTCCACATGTTGCAAAGGATTTGTGAGCAGAAGAGAGCAGTTGTGGAGTACAAGCTGCAACAAGGCCGTCGATATTCAGGTCAGACTCCACACATAAGACCTCAGGAGTGGACCTGGATGTTTGACATATGTACCATCCTGACAAACTTTGAGGAGGCCACCAAGATGGTGAGTGGCGATAACGCCATCATTAGTGTCAGCATCCCACTTGTCTGTCTTTTGCAACGCTCTCTGCAGAGAATTAAAGAGGAGGCATTGCAGCCAGAGTATGATGAGATGGATCAAGAAGCCGTAGCGGGCGATTACACACAGCCCAGCCTCATCTCATCCCAACGTGCATTGGGGGACAATGAGGGAGAGTAGGAGGAGTAGGAGGAAGAACAGGAGCTGCTATCATGCGTTGTAGACGGTAGTACCTGTACAAGTGTCATACCGTCGGTTCAGCGTGGGTGGCCTGAGGACAGGGGGGAGGAGGAAGAGGAGGAGGAGGAGGAGAGCATGGTCAGTCGTCATCTTGGTGAGGACACGGAAATCTTGCCCCTTACCAGTCTGGCACTCATGGCTGACTTTATGTTACGCTGCCTTAACCGTGACCCTCGCGTTGTCAAAATGTTGGGTGACAGTCATTACTCGTTGGTGACACTTGTGGACCCCCGCTACAAGGAGAACTTTCAGTCTCTTATTCCTGTGGTGGAGAGGTCTACAAAAATGGGGCAGTACCAGAAGGCCCTTGCTGCAGAACTCTTAAAAAAATTCCCATCTGAACACGCTAGCGGCAGAGGTCACAGTTCGTAGCCCAACCAAGGCGTACAGGCGAGAGAGATGCAACTCCAATCCAGCAGAGGCAGGGGAACACTGTCAACGTTCTGGGACAGTTTTCTGACACCCGCCCAGCTTACAGGCCCTGAGGCGCGGGGTACTCTCACAAGGAGTGGAAAGTTTCAAAAGATGGTGAGGGAGTACCTTGCCGACCGTACCAGCGTCCTCCGTGATTCCTCTGTGCCTTTCAATTATTGGGTTTACAAGCTGGACACTTGGAATGAACTCGCTCTGTACGCCTTGGAGGTCCTGGCCTGCCCTGCCGCTAGCGTGTTATCGGAGCGTGTTTTTAGTGCCGCTGGGGGAATTATAACTGATAAGCGCACTCGCCTGTCAATTGACAATGCTGACAAGCTGACCCTTATCAAAATGAAGAAGGGCTGGATTGGGCCAGACTTCTCATCACCACCAAATGACAGCAGAGTAACATAAAGTCAAATCCACTGTGTTATTTCGGGAGGTGTATTCACATGCACCGCTTCACACCCACACATGGGTATACGCTTCCTCGTTTCGGCTGTTTTATCTTCTTCTCCTTATCCTCAGCCTCCACCACCACTATACCACCAGGGTGCCAGCATTGCAAGTTCCTCCGTCCTTATTTTTGGCAGCTTTTGCTTGCAAGGCATAAGCAAATACTATGGGACACCCACTCCCCAATAATGGGACTTATGTTTGTAATATGCTGTACTGCATGGCTCTTGTAAGGGGCATTGCAAGTTGCTCCGTCCTAATTTTTGGCAGCTTTTGCTTGGAAAGCATAAGCAAATACTATGGGAGACCCACTCCCCAATAATGAGACTTATGTTTGCAATATGCTGTACTGCATGTGACGCGCCCCCTGGGCCGTGTGTACACGTGTGTGGGATACCCGGTGGCGGGTCTCTGGGGTCTGTAGTCTCCGTGGCGGTGACCCGGTCCCGTGGCTCAGGCTGCTCAAACCAGTGGCAGTCTTTCTTAGGTTTTGAGGTTAATTGTCCGACTGCGCCACCCGTGGATTGCGGTCAGGGAGTACCACCGCTGCGAGGCAGACCGCTGAGGCTGGTGTTGTGTGCGCAGCAGAGAATGGGATAACTCCCCACGGGAGGAGTATAGCCTCAGGGCAGTGAGTGTGGATGATGGGGGTGATGGTGCACGAGCGCAGCAGGAACGACTCAGAGTCTTTGCAGTGCAGTTCAGGGTCTTTACTGATGATTATAAGGTAGACCCTCCCGGGAGTACTGGCTAGCATAAGAGGCCTGGTCAGTCTGTGAGCAAGCAGGAGTTCCCCTGGCCAGGTGGAGTTGTAGGCCTCCCCGTCTGTCTGCACTCTTCCTGGCTACCTTGCTGTAAGCGGGTAGAAGTACCCCACGTCCCTGCGTGCACCGTGTAGTGCTCACCCGTATGGCTGGTGACTTGGGGCCTTCTGTTAGCCTCCGCTCCACGACGGCGGTGCTGGTCCCTTGCTTGTGACTGAGCCTCCGGGCTTCTATGGCCAGAGGACCTGAAATCCCCTGCCGGCTGGTTCCTGCTGCTGGATATATAAGTCCTCACAGCCTCGGACTCCTGTGTCCGGTTCCTATTGTCTTCTGCCAGGGCGAGCTCTGCTCAGCTTCCAGCCCCTGGTCTTTAGCTCCTAGCTCCTACAGAACTCCTTGCTGTTACTTTCCCTTGCTCTCACTCTGACTCTGACTGTTCTCTGACTCACTCAACCCCGCCCCAGATCCAGTTTATAAGGGCAGAATTCTCCCCTCCCAGGACTGGGGCAGGAGGATGTTGCATGTTTAAGGGATCCTGACCAGGAAACCTCCCACTTGCTCTCCGACGTAATGTCTCTATTACTGTGGTGACCAGTCCCCTGGGGTGCCACACATGGCTCTTGTAAGGGGCATTGCAGCTCCTCATAATTTTTGGAAAGCCTTCCATTCACTGCTTAGGCCAACAGTGCACAGGAGACCCAGTTGCTATAAATGGAAAAAAAGGTTTAGTTAACGCCCTCTGACCTCCATGTCATTTCCAAGGGGCATTGGAGTGCCTCGAAATTTTTGGTAGGTATTGCACACACTGTATGCCCTATAACTGTGTAGCCGAACCGCTCCTTTTGTTACAGAAACATATCCTACAAGACATATCTGGTTGACTGGCCTGATATTGATGTGAATGGTCCCTGTTCCTCCTGCTCTTTCTCCTTTGCCACTACCTCATCCATCATTTATCACCTGAAGCTTTGTTTTAATGGGAGTCATAGAACTTGGATAGTAGCAGGAAAACATCCAGCAATCTTCGGAGGAGGTAGGATATGCGCCAAAACGCTGACCACCTCAGGTCTAGCCGCTACTACATACATGCGCTTGCATTACAACAAAACAAAGCAGATGCTGACTTCTATCATCCTCATCATGCTCCTCACCTTGGCACTCTCAACTCCCCTGATGGAGAAGCCAGGGCCCACCGGAGGAGTCTGATAGTCCGGTGGGCTCGGCCAATGCTGCCCTAAAGCAGGCCAGGCTAAGAAAAGTGTGGGAAAGGTTACCGGGACAAATAGGGGTGGCTGGGGACCAAGTATGGACACCCGGCCACCCCCTGGAGGCTGGGGAGCAAGCGGGGACACCCGGCCACCAGGCGGCTGGGGACTGAGTATGGATTCCAGGCCGCCAACACAGCCATGACGTGGTGGCCAGATTCCGCCTCCACATGCCTAAAAGGCCCAATTTCAAGTTCAAGCAAGCAAGCAGTATGGTATTGCAGCCTGGGGGTGGGTGGGTGGCAGGCTGCATACTTGCGCTTGTATTGCAAGGAATGGGGGAGGTACAATTGAACACTGCCCTGGGACTAGAACTTGCATGGGGATAGTTGCAAGTCTGCATCTTCTGATGCAGCAAGGATCACTTATGATGGGCACACTTCTAGACAGTGACCTGGGAGTCAGAGATGCTTCCAGGGGTCTTCCCCATGCTGTTCCCATGTCTTTTCAGCACTTTATGCATGTGTCACACAGCACAAGGCCAGATAAGGTTGTAAAATGTTTTTGTTTTTGGTCATTTATTTTAACTTATACACAAGTCTTTTCCCTGGAAAGGATGTTCCTTAACGTTTCACTTTCCTTTTTGAACGTTTTATTGTGAGCCCGTAAAAGTGGCTTAATACCTCTGACCACGTTGTTGACAGCAGTGACCTGGGGGACAGAAATGCTTCCTGGGGCGATCCCCATGCTATTCCCATGTCATTTGAGCACTGTCACTATCGTTTTGGGCACTTGTTAGGCTTTTAAAAGACTGCCGGGGGTGCCACCGCAAAAATGCTCGAGTCTCCCATAGACTAACATTGAGCTCGTTGCTCGGGTCGAGCACCCGAGTATCACGGCGAGCTCGGCCCGAGCTTCGAGCACCCGAGCATTTTAGTGCTCGCTCAACACTACTCAGCAGTAATAACATGCTGATTGTGATGTCATGAAGATGACTTGAATTTCCACCAATCAGAGATCAGCATGTTTCAGGTCACCCAGATAGAACAGTACATGAAACATGAGTCACGGCCACTGTGAGGTCATAATGCTGATTAGAATTTCCACCAGTCAGAAAACAGAACCGCCCAGAAGAACCACCAAGGAGGTATGAGTCATCGCCACTGTGAGGTCATAATGCTGACCAATCACAGAGCAGCCACACCCAGATTTTCCACCAATCAGAGAGCAGCCACACCCAGATTTTCCACCAATCAGAGATCAGCAGTGGGTATAAATAGCCGCTGCCGCCTGCCCGGCTTAGCCTTGCACTGGTTGGGTCTCTCTTTTTTTCTCTCTCTTGGTATCTCCCGGTATCTTTCCCTCCCCTCTCTCTTCTCTCTCTCTCTTTGACCCAACGGCCCTCTTAAGGGCTACCCCAAATGTGTAAAAGATAGAACCAATATTTGTGTTGTTTGTCCGTTTTATGAGCCTGTGATTAACCCCTTCCCACTCTTTGCCATATATATATATATATATATATATATATTATATACATAGTATGTGTAGGTGGGCCTTAAAGGGAATTTCCAGGACAAATATATTGATGGCCTATCCCCTGATTAGCTCATTAATATCAGATTTGTGGGGGGTCCGGCACGTGGGACCTCCACTACTCAGTTGTTTGAAACTCTGGCAGAGGTCAGATGTAAACATTGTTCAGGAGCTGAACATCACAGATCTGGTCACTGTGTAGTGGCTGCTACCTGGTGCTGCAGATCAGCTCCTATTACATGAATATTAGCTGACTTGCAGGACCCACAGTACAGTGAATGGAGCAGTGATGTTCAGATCTTCAAACTATTTACATCTGAGCGTTGCAAACAACTGATGGGCAGAGCCACTGCCGTGTGTCGGAGCCCACCGATCTGATATTGATAACCTATCCCCAGGATGGCAGCTCAGTAGATACCATATCAGGATGGGGGACATTATGCTAGAATGGGTACATTATACCAGAATTAGGTCATTATGCCAGAATGTGAGACACTGTAACAGAATGGAGTGTATTGTACCAGGATTGGGGACTTTAAACCAGGGCGAGGGACATTAAATCAGTATGATGGTCTTTAAACCAGGATGGGGGGCATTATACCAGAATGGGGACACTATACTAGTATGGGGACATTTTACCAAGATGAAGGACACTATATCAGAATGGGGACAATATATCAGAATGGGGACAATATACCAGGAAGGGGGACATTAAATCAGAATGGGGACATTATATCAGAATGGGGAAATTATACCAGAATTGGGGACATTATACCAGAATAAGGGACACTATACCAGAATGGGTTACACCATACCCGGATGGGTGACACTATATCAGAATGGGGACATAATATCACAATGATAATGTTATACCAGGATGGGGGACACTATATCACAATGATGATATTATATCAGTATGAGGGATATTATAGCAGCATGGGGGACATTATGCCACAACTGGAGATACTATACCAGGATGTGGGGCATTATACCAGCTTTGGGGACATTATAGCAGAATTGGGAGCATTACACCAGCATGGGGGATATTACACCAGGTTAGAGACATTATACCAAAATGGGGACATTATATCAGAATGGGGACACTATACCAGGATGGGGACATTAAACCAGAATGAAGGAAATGATGCCAGAATGGGGACATTACCAGACAGGGGCATAGGTGGGGGAAAATGTTATAGCATAAGGCCCAGCATGTGGGAGATTATTACAAGAAGGAGCCAGGATGGGGGACATTACTACATAGGGAGAGAACACATATATCTTTATAGGATCCAGAACGCTACAAGGGCCCATACATCTGACCAACATGCAGGTGGGGGCCTATCAGACTCTAGTTACTCCACTGGGTGGGACCAGATCATTTCCAGGACTCCTTGTTCTTTACATTGAAGATAATTCTTAATGACATTGGCTGTACGTTTGGGGTTGTTGTTCTGCTGAAGAAAATATTTGGATCCAATCAGACACCTCCCTGATGATATTGCATGATGGATAAGTATCTGCCTCTATATCTCATCATTGAGGGAATCAATAATTCTGACCCAATTTCCACCTCCATTTGCTGAAATGCAGCCCCAAACTTACAGGACCCTCCACCGTGCTTATGCATCACTATTGCCCAGACACTCATTATTGTACTGCTCTCCAGCCCTTCAGTGAACAAAATCTCGTCTGTAACAACAAAATTTTTCATATTTGGACTCAACCGTCCAGAGCACATCCTGCCAATTTTCTACACCCTGGTTCCTCTGTTTTAATGCATAGTTGAGTCACTTGGCCTTGTTTTGATGTGGAAGATATGGCTTTTTCGCCACAATTCTGCTATGAAGAGAACTTCTGGCCAGTCTTCTCTGAACAGTAGATGAGTGAAGCTGAGTCCCACTGGTTGCTGCCAGTTCTGAGCTGATGGCACTGCTGGACATCTTCCGCTTTTGAAGGAAAGTAAGCATAATGTGTCATACATCTGCTGCACTAAGTTTCCTTGGCCGACCACTGCATCTACTGACCTCAACGTTGCACAATTTCTTGTGCTTCTTCATAAGTGCTTGAATGACACATCTTGAACCCTTAATCTGCTTTGAAATTTGTGCCTTAGAGACCTTGCTGATGTAGTATAACTTCCTTGTGTATTCTTGCTCAGTCTTGCCATGGTGTATGACCAGACACCTGACTGTATTATTACAAAATCCCTGACTTTGCGCAGGTGTACCTGGAATAATTGATGCTGTTTTAAAGTGAAAAGTTGGTCACACCAAATATTGATTGGATCTAGATTTTTCGTTTGTTCATTCACTTGTATTTTGTTAATTGATTAAATAAATCATTAACATTTCTATTTTTGAAGCGTTCTTACATTACAGCATTTTTTCTACACCTTTCTAAAAATTATTTTTATGTGATAGTGTCTTTTATTTGCTCATTAATAATCTGATATATCTTTTGGTATTTTGTGTATAGTTGTTTTTTTGCTGTTGGGGTAAATTGTAGGATATTGATTTCAGAGTGGTTTCCTGATCCTTTGATTGTAGGAATGAGTGGTATATATGTGCTAATAAATTAGGACAAAACATAGGAAATTTAGGAAAAAACTGAACATCTCAGCAGTAATAACATGCTGATTGTGATGTCATGAAGATGACTTGAATTTCCACCAATCAGAGATCAGCATGTTTCAGGTCACCCAGATAGAACAGTCCATGAAACATGAGTCACGGCCACTGTGAGGTCATAATGCTGATTAGAATTTCCACCAGTCAGAAAACAGAACCACCCAGGAGGTATGAGTCATCGCCACTGTGAGGTCATAATGCTGACCAATCACAGAGCAGCCACACCCAAATTTTCCACCAATCAGAGAGCAGCCACGCCCAGATTTTCCACCAATCAGAGATCAGCAGTGGGTATAAATAGCCGCTGCCGCCTGCCCGGCTTAGCCTTGCACTGGTTGGGTCTCTCTTTTTTTCTCTCTCTTGGTATCTCCCGGTATCTCTCCCTCCCCTCTCTCTTCTCTCTCTCTCTCTGACCCAACGGCCCTCTTAAGGGCTACTCCAAATGCGTAAAAGATAGAACCAATATTTGTGTTGTTTGTCCGTTTTATGAGCCTGTGATTAACCCCTTCCCACTCTTTGCCATATATATATATTATATACATAGTATGTGCAGGTGGGCCTTAAAGGGAATTTCCAGGACAAACATATTGATGGCCTATCCCCTGGTTAGCTCATTAATATCAGATTTGTGGGGTTCCGGCACATGGCACCTCCACTACTCAGTTGTTTGAAACTCTGGCAGAGGTCAGATGTAAACATTGTTGAGGAGCTGAACATCACAGCTCTGGTCACTGTGTAGTGGCCGCTCCCTGGTGCTGCAGATCAGCTCCTATTACATGAATATTAGCTGACTTGCAGGACCCACAGTACAGTGAATGGAGCAGTGATGTTCAGATCTTCAAACTATTTACATCTGAGCGTCGCAAACAAGTGATGGGTAGAGCCAGTGCTGCGTGTCGGAGCCCACCGTTCTGATATTGATAACCCATCCCCAGGATGGCAGCTCAGTAGATACCATACCAGGATGGGGGACATTATGCCAGAATGGATACATTATACCAGAATGGGGACATTATATCAGAATTAGGTCATTATGCCAGAATGTGAGACACTGTATCAGAATGGAGTACATTGTACCAGGATGGGGGACTTTAAACCAGGGCGAGGGACATTAAACAGTATAATGGTCATTAAACCAGGATGGGGGGCATTATACCAGGATGGGGACATTATACCAGGCGGCTGCTGTAAGGGCAAACAGGGTAATGGGATGTATCAGAAGAGGTATAGCTGCAAAGGATGAGAACATTGTTCTTCCACTGTACAAAGCACTGGTCAGACCACACTTGGAATACTGTGCTCAGTTATGGGCACCAATATATAGAAAGGATATAAATGAGCTTGAAAAGGTACAAAGGAGGGCAACAAAATTAATAAGGGGAATGGAGGGACTGCAATACCCAGAGAGGTTGGCAAAACTAGAACTATTCAGCCTGGAAAAGAGAAGGTTGAGGGGGGACATAATAAATGTGTACAAATATGTTAGAGGACAGTATAGAGACCTTGCCCGGGATTTGTTCAAAAGGAGGGATATTACGGTAACAAGAGGGCACTCACTAAGACTGGAAGAGAAAAGGTTTCAGCACCAGCATAGGAAGGGGTTCTTTACGGTAAGAGCAGTGAGAATATGGAATTCACTGAGTGAGGAGACGGTAATGTCGGATTCACTACACCAGTTCAAGCGGGGACTGGATGCTTTTCTAGATACCAGGCAGATTTCTGCATATACTTAAAAATAGAATAAAATAGTAGGTTGATACAGGGATTTATTCTGACTGCTGGTTTCAGAGTCGGGAGGGAATTTTTCCTCAGGTGAAGATTGGCCAAATCATTTGGGGTTTTTGCCCTCCTCTGGATCAACTTTAGCAATTACAGAACTAACAGGTCGAACTTGATGGACGCAAGTCTTTATTCGGCTTTACTAACTATGTAACTATGTAACTATGTACTAGTATGGGGACATTTTACCAAGATGAAGGACACTATATCAGAATGGGGACAATATATCAGAATGGGGACAATATACCAGGAAGGGGGACATTAAATCAGAATGGGGACATTATATCAGAATGGGGAAATTATACCAGAATTGGGGACATTATACTAGAATAAGGGACACTATACCAGAATGAGGTACACCATACCCGGATGGGTGACACTATATCAGAATGGGAACATTATATCACAATGATGATGTTATACCAGGATGGGGGACATTATATCACAATGATGATATTATACCAGTATAAGGGATATTATAGCAGCATGGGGGACATTATGCCAGAACTGGAGATACTATACCAGGATGTGGGGCATTATACCAGCTTTGGGGACATTATAGCAGATTTGGGAGCATTACACCATCATGGGGGATATTATACCAGGTTAGAGACATTATACCAAAAGGGGGACATGATATCAGAATGGGGACACTAAACCAGGATGGGGACATTAAACCAGAATGAAGGAAATGATGCCAGAATGGGGACATTACCAGACAGGGGCACAGGTGGGGGAAAATGTTATAGCATAAGGCCCAGCATGTGGGAGATTATTACAAGAAGGAGCCAGGATGGGGGACATTGCTACATAGGGAAAGAACACATATACTGTATCTTTATAGGATCCAGAACGCTACAAGGGCCCATACATCTGACCAACATGCAGGTGGGGGCCTATCAGACTCTAGTTACTCCACTTGGTGGGACCAGATCATTTCCAGGACTCCTTGTTCTTTACATTGAAGATAATTCTTAATGACATTGGCTGTACGTTTGGGGTTGTTGTTCTGCTGAAGAAAACATTTGGATCCAATCAGACACCTCCATGATGATATTGCATGATGGATAAGTATCTGCCTCTATATCTCAGCATTGAGGGAACCAATAATTCTAACCCAATTCCCACTTCCATTTGCTGAAATGCAGCCCCAAACTTACAGGACCCTCCACCGTGCTTATGCATCACTATTGCCCACAGACACTCATTATTGTACTGCTCTCCAGCCCTTCAGTGAACAAAATCTCTTCTGTAATAACAACATTTTTCATATTTTGACTCAACCGTCCAGAGCACATCCTGCCAATTTTCTACACCCTGGTTCCACTGTTTTAATGCATAGTTGAGTCACTTGGCCTTGTTTTGATGTGGAAGATATGGCTTTTTCGCCACAATTCTGCTATGAAGACCACTTCTGGCCAGTCTTCTCTGAACAGTAGATGAGTGAAGCTGAGTCCCACTGGTTGCTGCCAGTTCTGAGCTGATGGCACTGCTGGACATCTTCCGCTTTTGAAGGAAAGTAAGCATAATGTGTCATACATCTGCTGCACTAAGTTTCCTTGGCTGACCACTGCATCTACTGACCTCAACGTTGCACATTTTCTTGCTTCTTCATAAGTGCTTGAATGACACATCTTGAACCCTCAATCTGCTTTGAAATTTGTGCCTTAGAGACTTGCTGATGTAGTATAACTTCCTTGTGTATTCGTGCTCAGTCTTGCCATGGTGTATGACCAGACACCTGACTGTATAATTACAAAATCCCTGACTTTGCGCAGGTGTACCTGGAATAATTGATGCTGTTTTAAAGTGAAAAGTTGGTCACACCAAATATTAATTGGATCTAGATTTTTCGTTTGAACATTCACTTTGTATCACTTTGTATTTTGTTAATTGATTAAATAAATCATTAACATTTCTATTTTTGAAGCGTTCTTACTTTACAGCATTTTTTCTACACCTTTCTAAAAATTTGCTCATTAATAGTGTTGAGCGATACCTTCCGATATCAAGAAATATCGTATCGGATTGGATCGGACCGATACCCAAAAAGTATCGGATATCGCTGATTCCGATACCGGAAACCAATGCAAGTCAATGGGACACAAATATCGGAATGAAAATAAACCCTTTCTTTCCTTGCAGGTTAATTCTACATGAAGTAAAACAACTAAGAATAATGTTGAATGTATTACGCGAAAAGCCGGCAATTCAGCAGCGGCATACACCGGTACCCGACAATTTACAACAGAAAGAATAGAGCTTCACACATAGATTAGATAGATAGAAACATGTCAGTCAAATATATATGAAGTACTGTGACAGTGTTGCTTACTGTACTTGTCATTTAGTGTAAAGGATTTATTAAAAAAAATAATAGTGTTTTCATGCACTGTCTTTTTAAAAAAGCCGGCCGGCAATTCAGCAGCGGAACCCGACAATTTAGAATAGAAGGAATAGAGAATCACACATAGATTAGATAAATAGAAACATGTCAGTCACATATATATGAAGTACAGTGACAGTGTTGATTACTGTACTTGTCATTTAGTGTTAAAATAAAGGATTTATTTAAAAAAAAATTGGCGTGGGGTTCCCCGTAATTTTAGGCTCTAGCGGAGGTTAAGCAGACGGCTGGGGCAGATGTTTAAAGCCTGGGAAGGGGGTAATACCCACAGAGCTTCCCAGGCTACTAATATCAGCCCCCAGCTGAATACCTAGCCTTTACTAGCTATTAAAATGGGGGACCCCCCAAAAATATGACGTGGGGTCCCCCCTAATTTAATAGCTAGCAAAGGCTAGGCAGACAGCTGGGGGCTGATATTAATAGCCCAGAAAGGGTGCCATGAATATTGGCCCCCTCCCAGGCTAGAAACACCAGCCGTCAGCCACCCCAGAAATGGCGCATCCATAGGATGCGCCAATTCTGGCATTTAGCCTCGCTCTTCCCACTGCCCTCTAGCGGTAGCAGTGGGGTAATAGGGTTGGGGTTGATGTCAGCTTATAATGCCAGCTGACATCAAACCCAGGTTAGTAATGGAGAGGCGTCTATAAGACACCCCCATTACTAACCCCATAGTCAAAGTTAAAAAAAAACACAAACACCCAGAATAAAGTCCTTTAATTGAAATAAACACACAATTCTTTATTGTTCTAAATTAAACTCTACTTACCATCACGCCCATTCCAGCTGAAGCCAACGATCTCCTGCAATAAAAGAAAAATAATAAAGCAACATCATCCTTACCTTTCCATGGTTCCCACGACAGCTTCAGCTCTGCTACATCGAGATGACAGGCTGGACCGCAGCAGAACGCTGCCATCCAGCCTGTCATCCCGCGGACACTGAGAAGTGCAGGCTTGCTTGCGCTCCTCAGTGTCTCGCTGTGACGGCATAAAGATGAGCCGAGGTCATGTCCAATGAACTCGGCTCACCTCATGCACGTCACTGACAGCGTGGGAAAATTCTCCTGCACTCAGTACTTAGAATTCTCCCACGCTGTCAGTGACGTGCATGAGGTGAGCCGAGTTCATTGGACATGACCTCGGCTCATCTTTATGCCGTCACAGCGAGACACTGAGGAGCGCAAGCTAGCCTGCACTTCTCAGTGTCCGCGGGATGACAGGCTGGATGGCAGCGTTCTGCTGCGGTCCAGCCTGTCATCTCGATGTAGCAGAGCTGAAGCTGTCGTGGGAACCATGGAAAGGTAAGGATGAGGTTGCTTTATTATTTTTCTTTTATTGCAGGAGATCGTTGGCTTCAGCTGGAATGGGCATAATGGTAAGTATGGTTTAATTTAGAACAATAAAGAATTGTGTGTTTATTTCAATTAAAGGACTTTTTTTTGGGTGTTGTGTTTTTTTTAAATACTTTACTAGAAATTCATGGTGGTCATGTCTAATATTGGCGTGACCCC
This sequence comes from Phyllobates terribilis, assembly GCF_046119375.1. Classification (NCBI taxonomy): domain Eukaryota; kingdom Metazoa; phylum Chordata; class Amphibia; order Anura; family Dendrobatidae; genus Phyllobates; species Phyllobates terribilis. The sequence goes on from NW_027363027.1 coordinate 2,055,146, forward strand.
ATGAATTTCGGGCTTAGGGCCAGCTGATAATGCCAAGCTGGCCCTAACCCCTTTATTACCCAGTGAGCCACCGCACCAGGGCCCTGGATGAGTTGGGTACAGCGCCAGAAGATGGCACTTCTATGAACGCGCCATTTTCCGGGGTGGCTGCGGACTGCAATTTGCAGCGGGGGTGGCCCAGAAAGCTTGGGCCTCCCAGCGCTGCGGATTCCAGCCCCCAGCTGCCTAGTTGTACCTGGCTGGATACAAAAACAGGGCGAAGCCCCACGTCAATTTTTTTTTAATTATTTCATGAAATAATTAAAAAAAAAAGGGCTTCCCTATATTGTTGTGTCCGGCTAGGTACAAATAGGCAGCTGGTGGTTGGGGGCAGCCCGTTCCTGCCTGCTGTACCTGGCTGGACACAAATATAGTGCGAAGCCCCACGTCAATTTTTTTAAAATTATTTCATGAAATAATTAAAAAAAAGGGCTTCCCTATATTATTGTGTTCGGCCAGGTACAAATAGGCAGCTGGGAGTTGGGGGCAGCCCGTCCCTGGATGCTGTACCTGGCTGGCATACAAAAATATGGCAAAGCCCACGTCAGAATTTTTGGGAAAAACTAATTAAAAAATAAATATTAATTTAGGGACTGCATCTTTATTAACCCCTCAAGTGTCATTTAGTGTTAAAATAAAGGATTTATTAAAAATAAAATTGGCGTGGGATCCCCCATAATTTTAGTCTCTAGCGGAGGTTAAGCAGACGGCTGGGGCAGATGTTTGAAGCTTGGGAAGGGGGTAATACCCACGGAGCTTCCCAGGCTACTAATATCAGCCCTCAGCTGAATACCTAGCCTTTACTAGCTATTAAAATGGGAGACCCCCCAAAAAAATGATGTAGGGTCCCCCCTATTTTAATAGCTAGCAAAGGCTAGGCAGACAGCTGGGGGCTGATATTAATAACCCAGGAAGGGTGCCATGAATATTGGCCCCCTCCCAGGCTAGAAACACCAGCCGTCAGCCGCCCCAGAAATGGCACATCCATAGGATGCACCAATTCTGGCACTTGGCCTCGCTCTTCCACGCTGCCCTGGTGCGGTGGCAGGGGGTAATAGTGGTGGGGTTCATGTCAGCGCCAGCTGCCATGAAGCCCAGGTTAGTAATGATGGGCGTCTATAAGACACCCCCATTACTAACCTACAAAGTGTTAAAAATAAAAAACACACTACACCCAGAAAAAAATAATTTATTTGAAATAAAACACCATTTTATTTAATTCTTAGTTTACTAAAAAAAAAAATAGTTACCTGTCCACGTTCCTGCGCTGATCTCCCATGCACAGCTGTCACATCTGGAGATGGTAAGCTCACGCTGCCGGGAACACGTCCGCTCCCGGCAGCGGGAGCCACTGACTGAGGTCACCGGAGTGCATTCAGTCAGCGCAGCTCCGGTGACCTCCTTTACGGCACTGCTGTACCGTGGGAATTTCTCATTGTACAGCGGGGCCGTAAAGCAGCTAACCGGAGCAGCGCTGCCTGAACTTCGGCGAACCCTCTTATGCAATGACGGGGCTGCTTTACGGCCCCGTCATTCTAGCGGCGGCGGTTCAGAGCGGTCACATTCTATGTGGCTGCTCTAAACTGGAGATCTTCGTGGGACACTCGTGGACTACTACGGAGGGGTAAGGATAAGGTTGTGGTTTATTATTTTAAATTTTATTACAGGAGATCGATGGCTTCGGGGAATTAGGTGTCTAGGTGAGTATAGGTGTAGTTTTTTATTTTTTACTTTATTTTAGGTGACGATCGGCGGGGACAGGTAATGTATAAACTAATTTATTTTAGGTAACCACTGGCCACCAATGAAATGTATTTAAAATTTATTGGGGACTAAAAACAAAAAAAAAATAAAACATGTATAGGGCCAAAATAACATATGGGGTAGTTTAAATAGCAGGATCAGGCTGATGGGAACTACTGCTCCCATCAAGCAGATCCTGCTGGCACAAGTGGACGGGGGACAGACATAGGCCGATGGGAGTAGTAGTGTCACATCGGCCTATGTTTGCCTGCACGCACACACCCACAGACATCGCACAGACACCGCGCACACCCGCACATATCGCACAGACACCCCGCACACACCCGGAGACATCGCACACACACCGCACACACACCACGCACACCCGCACACATCGCACAGACACCCCGCACACACCCGCAGACATCGCACAGACACCCACACACACCAATCATGACCGGTCTGGGAGGTGAGGCTGACCTGTGCGACCGTGGGAAAGTTCATGTGAGTTCATGCAATGCAGTGAAGCATGAACTCACATGAACCCTCTGAGGGCACCGCGGCTACTTCAAATGAACAGCTGATCAGCATCACCTGATACCTCAGCTGTTCATTTGAAATAACTGGCGGGAAAGCGCAGCACAGAACGGGAAAGCCGGCGGTGAAGTCTTTTCACTGCCGGCTTCCCCGCCCGGGTCCTTCGCTCCCCGCTCCTTGGTGCTGCGCTCCCCGCCCGGTCCTAACTTACGATCGGGATGGGAGGTGGCGAGGGGAGCGGAGGATCGGGGTGGGAGGCTGCGGGGAAGCGAGTGTGGGGCTGTGTGATTGTTTAAAAGCCGGCGGCTTTTTACCGCCCGCCGGCTTTTAAACAATCAGGAGAATTCTCTCACGCTAGGATGGCATTCTGATGACAGGCTGGATCGCAGCTGAGCGCTGCCATCCAGCTTGTCATCCTTCAGAGACACTGCAGAGCGCAGGCATTATGGGAACTTCCGATTCCGGTATTCGATATTCTAAAAGTATCGGAATTAAGTATCAGAATTCCGATACCGCGAATATCAGCCGATACCCGATATTTCAGTATCGGAATGCTCAACACTAGTCATTAATAATCTGATATATCTCTTGGTATTTTGTGTATAGTTGTTATTTTGCTGTTGGGGTAAATTGTAGGATATCGATTTCAGAGTGGTTTCCTGATCCTTTGATTGTAGGAATGAGTGGTATATATGTGCTAATAAATTAGGACAAAACGTAGGAAATTTAGGAAAAAGCTGGACATCTCAGCAGTAATAACATGCTGATTGTGATGTCATGAAGATGACTTGAATTTCCCCCAATCAGAGATCAGCATGTTTCAGGTCACCCAGATAGAACAGTCCATGAAACATGAGTCACGGCCACTGTGAGGTCATAATGCTGATTAGAATTTCCACCAGTCAGAAAACAGAACCGCCCAGAAGAACCACCCAGGAGGTATGAGTCATCGCCACTGTGAGGTCATAATGCTGACCAATCACAGAGCAGCCACACCCAGATTTTCCACCAATCAGAGAGCAGCCACACTCAGATTTTCCACCAATCAGAGATCAGCAGTGGGTATAAATAGCCGCTACCACCTGCCCGGCTTAGCCTTGCACTGGTTGGGTTTCTCTTTTTTTCTCTCTCTTGGTATCTCCCGGTATCTCTCCCTCCCCTCTCTCTTCTCTCTCTCTCTCTCTCTCTCTCTCTTTGACCCAACGGCCCTCTTAAGGGCTACCCCAAAAGTGTAAAAGATAGAACCAATATTCGTGTTGTTTGTCCGTTTTATGAGCCTGTGATTAACCCCTTCCCACTCTTTGCCATATATATATATTATATACATAGTATGTGCAGGTGGGCCTTAAAGGGAATTTCCAGGACAAACATATTGATGGCCTATCCCCTGGTTAGCTCATTAATATCAGATTTGTGGGGTCCGGCACGTGGCACCTACACTAATCAGCTGTTTGCAGCTTCGGCAGAGGTCAGATGTAAACATTGTTGAGGAGCTGAACATCAGAGCTCTTATCACTGTGTAGTGGCCGCTCCCTGGTGCTGCAGATCAGCTCCTATTACATGAATATTAGCTGATCTGCAGGACCCGCAGTACAGTGAATGGAGCGGTGATGTTCAGATCTTCAAACTATTTACATCTGAGCGCTGCAATCAGCTGATGGGTAGAGCCGGTGCCGCGTGTCGGAGCCCCACCGATCTGATATTGATAACCCATCCCCAGGATAAATCATCATTATTATACTACTGGAAACTCCATTAATGGATTGTCTGGGATTAATAACATGAGCCCCTTCTTTAAGAAAAAACAGTCCCTAACTGGTCACAGGATAAATGTGGGATTTCAGGTCACCCATTTACTGCAATGCAGCTGGCAATGCCACCCAGCGGATCTAAGCAAGTCCCGGGGCCTCAACAATATACAGCCAGTGCCCGAGTATAGGATGGAAGATTAAAAAAAATCTTCAAAAATGTATTTAGTGTGAGGCATACATCAAAAATACAGGCAATGCTTTTCCTGACAACACTGAGTTTTATAATGTGGAAAAAAACATTTAAAAAAACACTGTGTGAACATAACCCTAACTGCATTGTGACTGTGTATATACATATATAAGCTGCCCCTCCCCCACCATGTGAGCATTCTCAGCGTGTACTGACCAATTCTGTCCACCAGGTGGCAACAGCAGGAAATTACAGCGATGAGACAAGCACTGCATGCCATGATATATGTATACTGTATATGTGTGTATATGTATACTGTATATGTGTGTATATGTATACTGTATATGTGTGTATATGTGTATATATATATATGTATACTGTATATGTGTGTATATGTGTATATATATATATGTATACTGTATATGTGTGTATATGTATACTGTATATGTGTGTATATGTATGTATACTGTATATGTATGTATATATATATGTATACTGTATATGTGTGTATATGTGTATACTGTATATGTGTGTGTATATATGTATACTGTATATGTGTGTATATATGTATACTGTATATGGGTGTATATATGTATACTGTATATGTGTGTGTATATGTATACTGTATATGTGTGTATATATGTATACTGTATATGGGTGTATATATGTATACTGTATATGTGTGTGTATATGTATACTGTATATGTGTGTATATATGTATACTGTATATGTGTGTATATATGTATACTGTATATGTGTGTATATGTGTATACTGTATATGTGTGTATATATATACTGTATATGTGTGTATATACAGTACAGACCAAAAGTTTGGACACACCTTCTCATTTAAAGATTTTTCTGTATTTTCATGACTTTGAAAATTGTACATTCACACTGAAGGCATCAAAACTATGAATTAACACATGTGGAATTATATACTTAACAAAAAAGTGTGAAACAACTGAAAATATGTCTTATAGTCTAGGTTCTTCAAAGTAGCCACCTTTTGCTTTGATGGCTGCTTTGCACACTCTTGGCATTCTCTTGATGAGCTTCAAGAGGTAGTCACCGGAAATGGTCTTCCAACAATCTTGAAGGAGTTCCCAGAGATGCTTAGCACTTGTTGGCCCTTTTGCCTTCACTCTGCGGTCCAGCTCACCCCAAACCATCTCGATTGGGTTCAGGTCTGGTGACTGTGGAGGCCAGGTCATCTGGCGTAGCCCCCCATCACTCTCCTTCTTGGTCAAATAGCCCTTACACAGCCTGGAGGTGTGTTTGGGGTCATTGTCCTGTTGAAAAATAAATGATGGTCCAACTAAACGAAAACCGGATGGAATAGCATGCCGCTGCAAGATGCTGTGGTAGCCATGCTGGTTCAGTATGCCTTCAATTTTGAATAAATCCCCAACAGTGTCACCAGCAAAGCACCTCCACACCATCACACCTCCTTCTCCATGCTTCACGGTGGGAACCAGGCATGTAGAGTCCATCCGTTCACCTTTTCTGCGTCGCACAAAGACACGATGGTTGGAACCAAAGATCTCAAATTTGGACTCATCAGACCAAAGCACAGATTTCCACTGGTCTAATGTCCATTCCTTGTGTTCTTTAGCAACACAACAAGTCTCTTCTGCTTGTTGCCTGTCCTTAGCAGTGGTTTCCTAGCAGCTATTTTACCATGAAGGCCTGCTGCACAAAGTCTCCTCTTAACAGTTGTTGCAGAGATGTGTCTGCTGCTTGACCGTGTACGGCCAACCCGGGTTCCATAGTTCCGTAATACCCCTCCCCATCTTACCGACCTCAAGTAGCTTAACAAATAAAAACACTGCACCTGTAATTTCTTTGGATAAATTTGGCCACAGCGGCCATTTTATTAACAAACAACATTAACATATAAACATTATTATTCAAATAAATAAATAAGAAGGGAGGGTTCTTGGAGTTAAAAATTAGATCTGGCATAACTAAACCGAAATCGAACCACCGTATTACCCTCAGCCATCCATCACCAGCTCGAGGGCACCAAAAGCTCCCAGGGTAAAACCCCGTCCAGAGCCCCAAAAACCAAATGCCAGATCACCCCGCTTAATCAAGCCACTGCCTGTAAATTTCCAATAACTTTCCCACCGACACTTCTGTGCCAACTCCAAGAACCGCACCCCCCGCCACAAACGAACAGCCCTGACCACCTCAGGCTCGTGAGCGCCCCAACACTGCCAAAGCCCTCTCAATCCCCTCCTGTATAGATAATGCCCATAAATCAATCCCAATATCGTTCAGGTGCACCCCATCCTTTGCCCAAAAATCACCAACCCCTGCCTCAAGATCAAGATGCCAAACACTTACACCCCCATTTCTACCAACAAAAGCTGCTATGGCTCTATTCAACTTTACTCTTGCCCTATTAATGCCCTTCACTGATCTGGCCTCCCTCCAATTTTTTCTCGGCACAATGTCAGACCAAACCGTCAACACCCCAGGAAAAGATGTCCATAACCTTAAAAAATCAATTCGAATATCCCTCATCAATTCCCTAACTGGCCGAACCCCCAAATCATTCCCCCCCATATGCACCACCAAAATGTCCGGCGCCCGGTCCAAACGAGCCGCCTTATGGAATTCAGGAAGCACCCTTCTCCATACCATCCCTCTAAAACCCAGCCACCGGACCACCACTTGCTCTCTGCTAAAACCCAATTGCCTACCGTTTGGCCTCACATCCGCCCGCAGCGCCCCCCAATGAACGAAAGAGTGTCCAAGAATCCAGACTAATAACGGGACGTCACCTGCAATAAGACAACCAAAGAATTGTATTCACCTCTGACCAGATAAAACATAAGCCTGCACACCTAATGCCGTACATAGGACAGATAACGATCTGAACTCCACCTCCCAATGCGTTTTATCACATCCTTTCCTAAACCCAAACCGTCCGCTTCTGACGCCGCACCGATTCTGAAAGAATGCGACCCGTACACCTCAGGACTAAGGCCCAACTCCCGGATCCCTTTTTTAAATACTGCAATAAATTGAAAACGTGACAGAAACTCTCCGTTTTTATGACACAATAATGGGCCCTTACGTCCCGACCAAACCTGCCAGTAAGCCATTAAACATCTCCTAGGACACATAAACGATCCATCAACTTCCCCCAATACCACTAGCTTGCCTCTGCCCAATTGATCCGTCTTCGCCCTCCTAATCCAAAATTCGATGCCCCCTGTCCGACCGTTCACATCCTCGGCAAACAAACCCCCAACCTTATTCCTACTTGGTGCCACCAACTCACCTAATCTTAGAGCGCCAAAGAACGCCAATGAAAAAGCCAACCTAAACAGTGTGGCTTCAAAAACTGAACAACAAATCTTATCCAACGCTAAACCCAACCGCTCTAAAATACTAAAAGTCACCGGTCTTCGTTTATCTAACACCTTACCGCCTCTCCTAAAGCCCCTAAGTGCTTGCTTCACTAAAAACGATTTTGTAACGTCTTTTAACCCCTGCAATTTAAAAGCGAATGCCAATCCTGCTACAAATTTACTAACTTTTGACACAGACCATCCAATCTCTGCTGCCCTTCCCACAAGAAACAGCACCGCCATCTCTCTATCTCCTTCACTTTCCACCACACCCCACTCCAGAATCCAACTTCGCCATACTCGCCACGATGCCTCGTATGATGCCCAGGTCTGCCTCGTAATGGACTCCCTTATTAACCGTCCGGCTCCTCCATAACCAGTTGCCACAAATGCGAAGGGCATTCTTGACCCACGTCCTCGGCCTCTGGTGCTAGCGCCCGAAAACGGTCCCACTGAAAACGAGATAAGGCATCTGCTATAGAATTTTGTACACCTGGAACATGGACCGCTGTAATCCAAGCGTTCAGCTTAAGACAACAAAGTACTAGTTCCCTCAGTAGCCTAATCACAGGCGGGGATGAGGCCGACAAGCTGTTGATGACAGACACCACTCCCATGTTATCGCAATGAAACCGAATTCTCCTGTTGGCAAAACACTCCCCCCAAATAGTAACCGCAACAACAATAGGGAACAATTCCAAAAACGCCAGGTTCCTCGTAAGTCCCCTCTCCGTCCACCCAATCGGCCATGCCCCAACACTCCACCGCCCTTTCCAGTAGGCCCCGTATCCAGCACCTCCCGCAGCATCTGTAAAAATCTCACAATCAAAACTGCTTACAAACTCCTGCTGGATTAATGACCTGCCATTATAGCTTTCCAAAAACAACTTCCAAACCCTCAGATCCTCCTTGTGTTCCTTATTTAGGCGGATAAAATGATGAGCCCCACGCACTCCTGCTGTGGCGCCTGACAACCTGCGACAAAATATTCTGCCCATTGGCATAATCCTGCATGCAAAATTTAAGCGCCCCAACAGCGATTGTAGCTCCCTCAGGGTCACCTTGCGCAACCTCCTGACTCTATCGACCTCCTGCTTGAGCAGACACAATTTATCTTCAGGTAACCGGCACTCCATCCTTTCTGTATCAATTACAATGCCCAAAAAACTTAGGATTGTGCAAGGGCCTTCTGTCTTTACTTTTGCCAATGGTACACCAAAATGCTCCGCTACCCACACCATAGTACCTAACAAATTCCTACACAATAACGATTGCGGAGGGCCTATAAACAAAAAATCATCCAAATAATGAATGACTGAATTAACTGATGCCAGGTCCATCACCACCCATTCCAAAAAGGTACTAAACGTTTCAAACAAAGAACACGAAATTGCACAACCCATTGGCAAACACCTATCCATGTAATATGCCCCATTCCAAAAACAACCTAACAACGGGATGCTATCCGGGTGAACTGGCAGCAACCGAAAAGCCGACTCGATATCCGTCTTGGCTAGCAACGATCCTGACCCATAATGCTGTACCCATCGCACCGCCGCATCAAATGATGTATATTCAACTGAACATAATTCCTGTGCAATGCCATCATTCACCGAGAGCCCCTTCGGGTACGACAAATGCTGAATCAAACGAAACTTATTCAGCTCTTTTTTGGGCACAACCCCCAGTGGTGAAATAATCACTTTGCTGCTAGGTAATACCCGAAACGGTCCCGCCATCCTGCCCAATTCCACCTCCTTAGCCAACTTCACGCTAACCACATCCGGATGAAGGGAAGCCGACGTCAAATTTTTTAGAGAAAAGGGGACCTCGTGCTCAGGAGGAGGGATTCTAAAACCTTCCAAAAACCCATCCGAAATGACCTTAGCCTTTTACTGATCAGGATACCTACTTAGAAAGGGGGCCATCGCGTGAACCCTCACCGGAGTCACCCCTTTGACCGGTACCCACTGTCGGCTTTCCCTTACCCTTCTTAAAGCATTTTGATGCTCCGTGTGAGTTTCCATTACAATGGGAGCACACATGTTTGAATTTACAGGAGGTCCCGTACTTGCATTGGCCGTCATTAAATTGCCAGCAAGTTCCCACTTCCTTCTTAGTGCTTTGTGCCCCTTGGTTACCTCCCCCTTGTCCTGCTGGTTGGTTACCACTACTGCTGCTCCCGTGAAAGGACTGCCCATACCTCACTGGGGCCATAACCTTCAGCCGCAACCCAATGTCCTTTTGATCCCATCTGATCTCAGGGCGGACTGCCTTCCTCTGACGAAATTGCTCGTCATAACGTAGCCATGTCTGACCCCCGTAAGTCCTATGAGCCTCCCCAATAGCATCAAGGTAGCAAAACAAACCCGAACAATTATCAGGAGCTTTTTCTCCAATAACGCTAGCCATTATTGCAAAAGCTTGCAACCAATTGACAAACGTCTGTGGAATCAACCTCCACCTACGCTTCTCTTCTTCCTCTTTTTTACTGTCTTCCTTTTTTCCCTTATCCAGGTTAAACTTTTCCAACGGAAGAAGGGAAAAAATTTCAACATACTCGTCCCGCCAAATTTTTTCTTTAACCTCTTTTTTTAAATGCGCCCCCAATGGCCCCTCAAAGCACACGTATACCTCCCCTTTCGCCCTATCATCCAGTTTTATACTATCCGCATTATCCTTTTCTGTCTGCACACACACCGACACCCCAGAAGGTGTCCCAGCTGTACACCCCGCCGACCTGGCCGACTCGCTCCCCACCTGCAACAACGCCGGTTGACTAGGTAGCCAAGCCCCAGCCGGTGACAACCCCCTTTGAATGGCCCCCCCGCCGTCTATTCTCGCCAAAATGCGCGACATGCTAACCAACAAATCCCTAAACCCACTTACATCTGACCCACTACCTCCCCTAACATTTTCCCCGCTGGGCCCAGACACCTGCCTATCGCCTACCCCATCCGCTACAGACCCCACGGGCGACAAACCATACATAGACGCATACTCACGAAGCTGCGCAGGTGCTGTGTCCCCGCCAGCCGTACTCGCCGAGTCCTGATGAGTCCTTGGTTCGTCTTGTTCTTCTCCATAATCCAGTCCGACCGACCCCTGCTGCTCAAGGCCCGCGCCCCTGGCCTCCTCGTCACCAGGGGGGACCCGAGCCCGTGCCGACCTCCCCGCCGTTCGTCCTCCAGTCCTCACCGCCGACCGTGCACATCCGCGATTTTTAGACCCGGACTCACCAGCCCGATCCGTGTTGGTCCGTGGATAACTGCCAGGCAAATCCGTGCTGCTGCCCGCCGCTCCATCCCTCTGCCTGGAGAAACTTGAGCCAGGCAGCAGGTCCTGGAATTGGTGCTGCCTGCCCGTGTAGCTCCGCTGCTGTCTGCGCCCTCTGGTCTGTCTGGCAGGCACCCCGACAGGAACGTCGCCAGGTGTGCCTGCCGCGCTGGTGTTCCCTCCGTTCCCCGCTGCAGGATTGCCGCCCTTTTTTCTTTTAAATAACCGGCGTCTTGAATCGCCGCTGGATCTTGGAGCGGGGGGCGTGTCCCTGCGCCCGCCGCTCATTAGCTGTGCGTCCCTCTCGTCTGTCTCCGGGGCCGGAAGTGACGTAGTCCCCATTTCCGGTGAGGCCCCGCCCCCCGGATGATGCGTCTGCGGCCCGGGCCTTGCTTCCGGCGTGGCCTGGGCTCTAGTACTGCGGCGCGCCGACGGGGGAGGCTGCACCACGACGGACCGGGGAACTTCAGTCGCGGACCGCGACCCGATGCAGGGGGAGCCCGCAGACCGGCTGGGCGGATTCCTGCCGCGGCGGGCACGCCGGCAGGGGATTCCGCCGGCATGCTCCCCGGACACAGGGTCCCCTGAGGGGCTCCGCAGCCTGCGCCTGCTGCCCGTACCAACCATCTCCAGGGAAAGCCTCTCGGGGGGCCGCGTCCTCCTGGCCCTTCTTCCGAAACCCGACGGGGATTCTTCCTCCCCGGCATTCCCCAGAAGTCCGGCCAGCTGGGCCTCAAGCCACCCTCCTTGCCTGGATCTGGCAGTCTCCCTCAGCCTGGTGATAAGGGACTCCACAGACTCCATAATAGCGAGAAGAGTGTCCCAGCAATTAAAAGGTAAAATAATTTTTTTTTTTTTTTTTTTTTTATCGGTGCTCCAGAACTTCTCTCAATGGCTTCTTCCCTGGACTGCCCGTTTTCCCGCACTTTTCCCTATTATACCTCTTCCCCCCTTTACCCCACCCCTATCCAAATGCCAGCCCCTCCAAACCTATACCCAATCCCGACCATTGGGATTTAAAAATTGCACCCTCCTGGCCAATCCCGGTCATGTGGGGCTTCCTTCTAGGTTCCCATGCCTCCAGCCCCCTTCTAGAACTCTGTGTGGCATTGACCTGGTCTCTAATCTGATCTGCTGTTAACCTGCGGTTTCTGAGGCTGGTGACTCGGATAAACTTATCCTCAGAAGCAGAGGTGACTCTTGGTCTTCCTTTCCTGGGGCGGTCCTCATGTGAGCCAGTTTCTTTGTAGCGCTTGATGGTTTTTGCAACTGCACATGGGGACACTTTCAAAGTTTGCCCAATTTTTCGGACTGACTGACCTTCATTTCTTAAAGTAATGATGGCCACTCATTTTTCTTTACTTAGCTGCTTTTTTCTTGCCATAATACAAATTCTAACAGTCTATTCAGTAGGACTATCAGCTGTGTATCCACCTGACTTCTGCACAACACAACTGATGGTCCCAACCCCATCGATAAGTCAAAAAAAATCCCACTTATTAAACCTGACAGGGCACACCTGTGAAGTGAAAACCATTTCCGGTGACTACCTCTTGAAGCTCATCAAGAGAATGCCAAGAGTGTGCAAAGCAGTCATCAAAGCAAAAGGTGGCTACTTTGAAGAACCTAGAATATAAGACATATTTTCAGTTGTTTCACACTTTTTTGTTAAGTATATAATTCCACATGTGTTAATTCATAGTTTTGATGCCTTCAGTGTGAATGTACAATTTTCAAAGTCATGAAAATACAGAAAAATCTTTAAATGAGAAGGTGTGTCCAAACTTTTGGTCTGTACTGTATGTATACTGTATATGGGTGTATATATGTACACTGTATATGTGTGTGTATATGTATACTGTATATGGGTGTATATATGTACTGTATATATACTGTGTGTATATGTATGTATATATATATGTATACTGTATATGTGTGTATATGTATGTATATATATATGTATACTGTATATGTGTGTGTATATATGTATACTGTATATGTGTGTGTATATGTATACTGTATATGTGTGTGTATATGTGTATACTGTATATGTGTGTGTATATGTATACTGTATGTGTGTGTATATATATGTATACTGTATATGTGTGTATATATGTATACTGTATATGTGTGTGTATATGTATACTGTATGTGTGTGTGTATATGTATACTGTATATGGGTGTATATATATGTATACTGTATATGTGTGTGTATATGTATACTGTATATGGGTGTATATATGTGTATACTGTATATGTGTGTGTATATGTATACTGTATATGTGTGTGTATATACATGTATACTGTATGTGTGTGTATATATGTATACTGTATATGGGTGTATATATGTATACTGTATATGTGTGTATATGTGTATACTGTATATGTATGTATATGTATACTGTATATGTGTGTATATGTGTATACTGTATATGTGTGTGTATATGTATACTGTATATGTGTGTGTATATGTGTATATATGTATACTGTATATGTGTATATATGTATACTGTATATGGGTGTATATATGTATACTGTATATGGGTGTGTGTGTATATATATGTATACTGTATATGTGTGTATATATGTATACTGTATATGGGTGTATATATGTATACTGTATATGGATGTATATATATGTATACTGTATATGGGTGTATATATGTATACTGTATATAGGTGTATATATATGTATACTGTAGATGTGTGTATATATATGTATACTGTATATGGGTGTATATATGTATACTGTATATGTGTATATATATGTATACTGTATATGTGTATATATGTATACTGTATGTGTGTATATATGTATATTGTATATGTGTGTATATATATGTATACTGTATATCTGTGCACGTATATACAGTGCCTACAAGTAGTATTCAACCCCCTGCAGATTTAGCTGGTTTGATAAGATGCAAATAAGTTAGAGCCTTCAAACTGCATTCGAGAGTAGGTTTTATGAACAGAAGCATAAATCTTACAAACCAAAAAGTTATGTTGCTCAGTTGAATTTTATTAAATTTTAAACATAAAAGTGTGGGTCAATTATTATACAACCCCTATGTTTAATATTTTGTGGAATAACCCTTGTTTGCAATTACAGCTAATAATCGTCTTTTATAAGACCTGATCAGGCCGGCACAGGTCTGTGGAGTTATCTTGGCCCACTCCTCCATGCAGATCTTCTCCAAGTTATCTAGGTTCTTTGGGTGTCTCATGTGGACTTTATTCTTGAGCTCCTTCCACAAGTTTTCAATTGGGTTAAGGTCAGGAGACTGACTAGGCCACTCCAACACCTTGACTTTTTCCCTATTGAACCAGGCCTTGGTTTTCTTGGCTGTGTGCTTTGGGTCGTTGTCTTGTTGGAAGATGAAATTACGACCCATCTTAAGATCCTTGATGGAGGAGCGGAGGTTCTTGGCCAAAATCTCCAGGTAGGCCGTGCTATCCATCTTCCCATGGATGCGGACCAGATGGTCAGGCCCCTTGGCAGAGAAACAGCCCCACAGCATGATGCTGCCACCACCATGCTTGACTGTAGGGATGGTATTCTTGGGGTCGTATGCAGTGCCATCCAGTCTCCAAACGTCACGTGTGTGGTTGGCACCAAAGATCTCGATCTTGGTCTCATCAGACCATAGAACCTTGAACCAGTCTGTCTCAGAGTCCTCCAAGTGATCATGAGCAAACTGTAGACGAGCCTTGACATGACGCTTTGAAAGTAAAGGTACCTTACGGGCTCGTCTGGAACGGAGACCATTGCGGTGGAGTACGTTACTTATGGTATTGACTGAAACCAATGTCCCCACTGCCATGAGATCTTCCCGGAGCTCCTTCCTTGTTGTCCTTGGGTTAGCCTTGACTCTTTGGACAAGCCTGGCCTCGGCACGGGAGGACACTTTCAAAGGCTGTCCTGGCCGTGGAAGGCTAACAGTAGTTCCATAAGCC